>NC_092064.1:8280000-8580000 GCF_039877785.1 Chaetodon trifascialis | reverse complement strand
TTCGTTCCCTTGATTCTCCTCATAAAGTAGGACCTACTGTCCTAAATTATCTCTCTTTTTTTGGCCGTGTAATAAAGCTGTTTGAGGAAATGTCACTTCAGACCATTGAACACTAATTAGCCATCAGTTATTATCATTACTATCTTAACATCAGTTGGCTGATGAAGCGAAGATGTTTTAAGTTCAGTTCTGTTTGAAACAGATATAATGTAACTGCTTCGAATGGCCCATCATTCATCTCAGCTCACACTTCTGTGCCGCAGCCAGCCGACCCTGCATAGTACAGCAAGTTACCATTTCAACAGGTGATATATTTCCCAAATCCTCATTCACACAACAATACCCCCTCTCTGCAGGAAACATACAAGCCTGACAACTCTGCATAGATCTTACCAGCAGAACCCCTTAGCAGTAAAAATCATCCTAAAATGCCTATTCAAGACATACGTGAAGTAAATCAGTAGCTGTTCTTGAACCATATGGACTCTTTTGAAGGGTGACACTCTGAACCTTTATCCCCAGCAGTCAGAATCACTGTAATTGCTGCTGCCATTGAGTAGTAGAAGTTTGAAAACACTGAAATAGAAGTTTTTCTTCCTGCCTGAATATATTTTTTTGCAAATAGATTCTTGCAAATGACTATATCTGAGACCGATTAGCCGGAAAACATAATGGAACCTGAGCATGAAGCCTTTCACCATCTGCCATTGTTTGGTTTTTTGCAATACATACACTGCTTGAATGTGTCCAATTTTATCAAAAGTCTACTTTTGTTCCATCCTCTTCTGACTTTCCAGTGTAACTGTACCCTGCTGAGTCAGTACTACGTAATTGTATGATTCTGTATGTCCCCAGTAGGCTGTTTCTTAGTCATTCTTGCACTTTTACTGTATACGCCAGCTTGAGTTGGGTTTTCTGGAAATGACCAGCTGTGTCTAGTTTCGGTTCTGCCAATGTTATTGCAGTTCTCTCAGTGACAGCCATATGGTCAGTGTATTCATCACATTGTCACCTCTGTCACATAATAACCTTTAGTTGGGTTATTTTCGGAATTTCTGAGCTGTGAATAATAAATACTTGTGGATGTAAAAGACGAATGTGAGACAGAGAAAGTCAGCGTGTCAGTTCGTTCACTCACAGAAGGTTACAAACAGGCAGATCTGCTGCTGCATCTTGTTTCATTTCAGTTGATTCACTGTATGTGCACTACACAGTTTATAGCATATACTCCAGTGCCCCTTCCATCATTAAGGACACAACATAAACCTTTCCGTCACATGAGCAGTCCACTGAAAAGACGTCTTGACAGAAGCATTTTTAAGAGTGGATTTGTTTGGATACCTGTCTGTTTTCACTGCCCTGGAGAAATGCTTGTTATGCTGAGGACCTGAGAGAGATTGAAGTGCACAGTGCATTGCGTTATTGTCATTGCGTTCAGTCTCCAGTCTCTCTCCATGCACACATCAGGGAATGTCAAGACTGCACTCTGCTCGCAGCATTACTTAGAGATACACACAATACGATGACACTCTTCCCATATGTTCACCCTCCTCCAGTATTCTGCCTACTAGTCCTTGAACCAAAGTAGCTTGCTTCAGTCTGTCTATTCCTATGTCATTGCAATGTGTGTTGTATGAATCTAAGCTGTGTTCAGCCATGACAGCAAACGCAGCCTCATCTGCCAGCATGTCAGCGAGGTGCTGATGCAACACAGTGGTTAGAATCCTCGTATTCAAACTCCCCTCTGCAATGTGGCTTCTCCAAGGCGTGACAGAGGCTCCTGAGGAAGCTCATTCGCAATGCAAAAGCGCTCCTTGGGTGCTAGGACATGTGTGTCTGCCAGCATGTGTGTGTGTGTGTGTGTGTGTCAGAGAGCGGGAGGGAAGCGATGGAAATAAAAACATGCTTGATGGGTGCACAGTGTGTGGCCTGTTTGCAGACATGCGTTTGTGCGTTTACAGTGTGTCTGCGTATTATGCGTGTCTCTTTCCATAAAACCTTTTAGTGTGTCTCCTCCCCTCTAACTGTAGATGAAAGGTCATGCAGAACAGGACTGTATGTGATACATTGTCTGTGTGTGTGTGTGTGCACGCGCATGTGTGTCCATGTAGTGGGGACATAAATCTGTTTACACAGTCACATTGTGGGGAAAGGGTTAGGTTTAGCCAAGTAGTGGTTGTGGTCATGGTCAGGGTGAGTCTCCAGGAAATGAACGGAAGTCTATGCAATGTCCCCAAAAGTGATGAAAACCAAAGATTGTGTGTGTTCATGTGTGTGTGTCAAGTACAGCTTGTTGACCACACTCAGTGTCTAACCATATGTTGTTTATCTGTTTGATTTTTGTTTGAATTAATGCCTACCTGACTGTTATGGATGTTGCCGCTTCCTTCGCGCCATATGTTATGGACGGCAGTTGAGGCATTTAAAGCTGTGGCGTGTAACATAAACAGACCAGAAAGATGCATATCTGTCCACATCATCTAGTTATCTATTATGCGCATTTTTCTGTCTGACAAATGTTCTTGGGTGTCATTTGGCAGACATTTAGTCACACCAATGTACACCTGCAAACCTGCACACCTGCTCATGCATATAATGTTCTCTCTGTTCACTTATAGGGATGGGAGTAAATGAAGTTGCTGCCCATATAATTAAAGAGCCTGTCAGTACGATGGTTACACCTGCATAGAGTATGCATGCACACACATAAATGTCCTCTAACACAGATGCATGCAAGTGCATAAATCCAGCAGTGTATTGTTGGTGTTGTTCCAGTGAAGATGTGACAAAGCCAAGATGCTAAGCTAAGTTGGTGACCAGGTTGAACATTTTACCTGCTAAACGTCAGCATGTTAGCATGCTGACATTAGCATTCAATGGCTCAGCCTCAAAGAGCCACCAGCATGGCTGTAGCCTCTTAGCCTTGTTACATTAACATTGCATGAAGCAAAATTTATAATGTTTAGTTTTAATGTGTGTCTTTATAGCAGTTGATTTAACATCTGCCTTTGATTTATTTTTGAATCCACATCACTTTTCTAAAGAAGAATTTGTTAGTAAGCACCCAGCATTGTTAAAAATAAAGCTGCCAGCTTAAGGAAAGATAAGAACATCAAAATGCTCTTTAGAGATACGATGCACACCAAATGTCTGCAACAGTAACATACCTTTTTTTTTTTTTTCTTATGATGCACAAGCATCATTTTGATCACTGGATCTTCATCTTCATCAGCTTCAATCAGTCATCAAAATATTTTTGACAATCCTTTAACTTCAATAATGCATTAGGAGCCCCTCAGTTTTGCAGGCATTCCTCACCTTGCAGCTAGTTTTCTTCTGACCATCTGATTTTGAGTGTGTGGCCGATGTGACAGTTCCCCTCTAATCAACCTTGAGCTTAAGGTTAAAGGTGATCGACTCACAGCTTTGTTGGTTGTAAAGATATTAGTTTGAGATGCATTCATGTGCATGTGTAGGGTGAAAGCATGCACATATACGCATGCACATTGATTCGATCAAACTCACCTTAGTTATCAGCGGATCTGAGAGGTGCACTTTGTTTAATTTGCCCTTATCACAGCAGTATTGTAGACGAGGCTCTGGGCCATAGATTAAATGTCATTGTTTAATGAGAGGAAAGCAGGATGGATGCAGCATGTAATTAGAATGACACATACACTGCTCTGATGTATCCATCACCATAAAACTGTGTGTGTGTGTGTGTGTGTGTGTGTGTGTGTGTGTGTGTGTGTGTGTGTGTGTGTGTGTGTGTGTGTGTGTCTGCTGTGTGCTTTCTCATTCAACGCTCAGATGAGTGTGTGAGTATGCAAACAGTCATCACATTAGGTGCTGCTCATCAGTCTTCCGTTAAATCTGTTTTTGTCACACATGACAGACAGACAGACAGACAGACAGACAGACAGACAGACAGACACACACACACACACACACACACACACACACACACACACACACTCACATGATCTGAATCTAATTTGGAATATCCTTGGGGCAACATGTTGAGCATCTGAGAGGTAGAAATCATGTGGCAGTGCACAGATTGGACATGTGAGCTCGGGGGTGTTGCTGGTAGGATATGTTAATGTCCCTGATGTTTTGCCATGAGGGTGTCTTACATGACTAATGAAAGGTGTCACCATCTATCTCTCCCTGTCTCTCCATCTCTGTTTTTTCCTCATGTTTCTTTTACTCACATAGACAAACACCCACATGCTTATCGAAAAAGGTCTGTTTGGATCTGATTCATGACAATAAAATGTGACATATTCGTCATAAAAATACCACGCAAACATGAACACCTAACACAGTGCAAAAATGAATAGTGGACCAATACTGTAAGTTACAGTAACAGGCATGGTAAGGAATACACATTAATCATAAGGATCTGCTGACATCTAGTGGTATTTATATCACACTGCATAGTCTAATAGTGGGTTCATGCAAAGGTGTTTTTACAGACATATTAATGCCAGTGAGCAGTTCATGCCACAATGCTAAGCATTAGCCAAAATGTATAAAAGATATGAGATATATGCTAACAAATACATTTCTCAAAGGCTTTCATACTCCACACTTTTTCCTATTTGCAATGTTTAATAAAGATGTGCTCCACAATACCTCAAAGTGATACACTGATAGATTTAAGTCTGTAAACTTTAAACTGTTCAAAAGTGCTTTTTTTTTGCAGAGACAATAATGCGAAGGCTGTAAAAAGAGTAGATACAGAATAGCTAGAGGATGAAAGTGAGCAAAGGAACTGAGACCAGGTATTACAAGGTGATGGGCACATTTTAGGCCGTAACTTGTATTGATCCTTTATTGGGACATTCAGACTTGTTCTCCTCAGCTTCCTGTCAGTGGTCAGCTCACTGTCTGCTGAACTCTTTGCACTATGTTTCAGATAACTTTAAAGATTACATGAGGCAGCTCAAACGTTTTGATCAGACTGCCTTCGCCATTGCTGGTTCTCTGAGGGCAGCTTGTTTGTGTCAGATGTTATGGTTTTACAGAGATTTTAAAGATGCAATGCTATTTCAAACGTTTACTACAAATGCATGTATGCAAATTACATATAAATAATTTATAAATTCAGTTGTTTCAAATTTGAGTCTGCAGGAAAAGAAAGGAGGAGTTTGGAAAGTTTGACTATAAGGTAGTCTGGAAGGCTTCAGATCATAGAGTCAAAAGTTTGAATAAATAATGGAAAGAAAAACACCACTCGGTGACCTTGCAGCCTTCATTAAAAAGTAAACATTTCAGCTGCAGACAAGCACAAAGTCAGAGGAAACGCTTCTCTGGCACATTTAACAGGTTTTATATCTTTAACTTTGCCGTGCCCTTTATCAGATCTTTAACTTTCTGAAAATGGGCATACGCCAGGAGCATTCAGCATGCTTTAAGGGGTTTGAATGCAACTTTTTTGGAATATGATTTGAGGCTAAATATGTTGATGTGGAAGCACACACACATTGATTTATGTCTCCACAATGATGCATACCAACTTTGTGAGGACATCTTTGAATAACCGTAATTATGAGGACAGTGCTTATAAGTCTAGCAGAAACGCTTAGCAGTGTGTAATTAACTACCTCCCGCCTTTTCTCCATATGCCCCCATAAGTCCGTTGCACCAGATTTTGTTTGTGTGTGTATGCAAACATACACCAAATCAGCTTGGATCAACCCCCTTAAGTCCTTGACAGCCTAATAGCTTTGTAGCCTTGGTGTTGAGTGGATGTAAGACAACAACTCTGAGACCACTTTATTAGCAAACCACTGTCATTAGACATCAGGCTGAAAAACACAGCGGGCCTACCTGTTGTTTCTGCATCCAAAGAGCCCACTGCTACTGACACTAATAAAGGTGTGTGTTGGGACTGCAAGACTCCATAACTCTTCTAAATCAGCTTAGTACACACACCTGGATCTGTGAAAGCTTTGCCTGAGGTAAACTCATTTCCCACAAGGCCAAGGCAAAACCACCTCCCTGGAGTGAGTCATGAGCACTTGTTAATGAAAATGGCTAAGAAGCATCTGCGTGAAAAGAAGATCCTCAAGCACTTCAGAAGCTGTAATTTAATGTAAAGAACCATGTCTTTTTTCTTTTAAAGTATGCATTATATATTGTGTGAAGAAGTAATTCCTTTACACTTGAGAGAGATCTGCCTTTTTCTCACGTCAACACATGAATGAAACTGCTCCTCTGTACAAACAACATCCAGAATACTTCCCTGGACACCTTTGGACTTGTCAGAGCTGTCCTTTTGAGCCCAAGGAGATGTAAAGTTCTCACACAGCAGTCACTGTCACACACCTTTTTCGCCTTCTGTAATTACTGCTCCTCCTGGCAGATAGAAAAAGCATCAAATGTAATGTTCACACGCCATTTCATCCAGAGCGATCATGCAAAGGCAAATCAGGCCAGGCCCTCAGCCATTAAAAATGCTCCAGTAAGTACTAGAAAAACTGAGCACTTTGTTGTAATTTGTCATTTACCACAATTTTCTTTCCAATGAAAAATTGGACTACAGATTTACACGACGACACTTTGCCGGAATGGAACGACCAAGTAATTGTATTTTCATTATAAATATGTCAGGTTGTGCTTTATGTGTGAGGACTTTCATCCTTCCACGGTGGCCCACTGTCAGTGCGTCAGAGACACTGTGTGTGTGTGTGTGTGTGTGTGTGTGTGTGTGCGCGCAGAGGCAGAGGCCACTGGCTCTCAGTCAGATGTGGCCTGCTGCAGGCTTCCACACTCAGCGTACAGATGACAGTGTGAGTACACACTTCACTCATTAGACACAGCTCAACGGTCTTCTTTGAAAGCTCGCTCTGTCGCAGTTGCACACACGAGCCACGCGCACACACCTCCACTGCAGTCAGTACTGCTCTTTCTCTCTCTCGCTCTCTCTCTCTCTGATGTTTCTATAGCAACGACAGGCAGGCCCAGAACTGGGAAGAGGGAAGCAGTTGTATCCAGAACCCACAGCGAATTAAATACCCAGTCAAAATATGTACACAATACCAGTCGGACGCTCGCTTTCATTTATCACCGTTTCGCTGCAGGCACATCATGGGCTTATAAGAAATAGTAGCTCATTAAAGTACATGCAATAATCACGTAGCATCAGTCACAGTAACATGAAATATGAATTCAGTGGACACTATTAGGAACACCTGCTCATTAATACACAAAGCCAGTTCATCCACACTGCAAAACTTGAGGCTGCAACTATAGAAAGTATGCAGAATAAACTCTACGATACTATAACTCATACGATTTGACACTTTTAAGTGTTGACTGACCAGGTAGCATGACATAAATGATGTCCTGTGTTCGGAGGATAAGCTTTTGTGCCCGCACACACACTCTTGCATGAGAAGAGTACATCCAGTGACTTGGTTAATTAGCACATTGAACAACAACCTAAATATGGACGGGTGTTGTAAATTAATGAAAGAGCTGCACCTCATGAATTACACATCACAGTGCTGTTACACAACTCCAGACTTTGTCCTACTTGTCCACCAAACAGTACTGGAAGCGAAACAGTGGTACCAGTCCAGCCTGTGGTTGGCTCTGTGGTTTATTAATTGGCTGATTTCAAGTGTTGGATTGTGCTGTCAGATACAATAAACCACATCTGGAAATGCTCAGCCTTGACCATATTGAGCGCCTGTCCACATCTACTGTATGTGCTCACTTTGTGTGTCTCTAAATTGTGAATAGTAGCTCCAAGACTCTCTGCCTGCTGCCCCCCCTGCGATCCCCCACTCTCACCCTGGAACATAGCTTTCTCCACCATCCTCCCATAAAGATGATCTTTTTTTTTTAACTTCCCCTCCACTTGTTCCCCAAAAGTGTACAACATTGGGGTTGCCAACATGTGCAGGGCAGATGGAAGAGTATAGTACTTTTTAATTAATTCCACTCAGAGCAGACTTGGCAGCCACAGCACACATTCATTTTAAACATGGACCTCTCTCAAGAATTAGGTTGGAAGCATATGGCTGTGAATTGGAGATTGCTTCCCATATAACTGCAGCATCAAAACAACAGAGAGCAGCTGGAGAAAAATATGGCTGTGTTGATTGAACGTGGATATGAGCTAAATTGCTAAATAATGAGAAATGTTGCTCCGTACGTTTCGTGGATCTGTCTGTGCAAATATAACGAGAAACTCAGCCCATTTTTGTGCAGACACACACAATGGCACAGTGTGTGTGTGAACACGGACACACGCGTGTGCACAGGCATGTGACACAGATGAGCACAGTTGGGGTCTGCCAAAATTTTTTGTGGTCCTTAATTCAGTAATTTGCCAGGTTGCTCTCTCTCCCTGTTGAAAACAGTTATCTCTGCAGGGTAACATTTTCTTTTGGAGACAGTAAACAAGTCCTCACAAGCTTCCTGTTCTGTTAAGTCCTCCTAGGATACTTTGCGAATCATGTCCCAGTTCACTGCATCACATTAAAAAAAGACCCTGTTGTCTATAGCCAGGTGTCATTTGAGTTTGTGCCATCTAATTGAACTGATTGGACAGACCCGTTGAATAAGATTCAGCATGAGTGAACAAATTTGGGACTTAGAAATCACTCTCCTGGAACAGTGGTTTACCTTCATTGTGCAGGAGAAGTAAGTAGCAAATTATGGCCATTGCAGAGAGGAAGACTGCAACATTGTTGGAGGTGAAATCAGGTCTGACATGAATATGTTTGCATCGAAGCTCCTTATAGTTTTATCTCGTGGTGATTAATTACCATTTTATGGTCAAAAGTAGCAGCGGTGTAATGAAAAGGCACAAAATTCCATTCTTTTCTATTGTCTATACTATCATCACATCTGCCAGTCAAGTTGCAACATTTTTTCACCTTTCTGTTTGTGTTTTGAAAAAAAAAAAAAAGATGTCAATGCAGTTGGCTAAAATTTGATGGCCACTCCACACTTGGCAAATTTACCAGATTTTGGTGATTCTTGGATTCCCGCCATTGGACGATTATCATTTTGTAGCAACGGTGTTGCTGCGTACATGCGGTGGTGGAGAAATTCGACATCTGGGATGTCTGCTTGGGCTGCCAAACAGCAATGCATTTGCATATTTATTTTTTGGGGGGGATTTTTTTTTTTCTTTTTAGTTCATAAATCACACCTGCCGACAAACAAACAAATAAATCATTTATGGAAGCTGCAGAGGAAACGGCTGTTCCTGACTCTGCCATATTTCTGCAGACCTGTGTCATATTCTAAAGTTTTCTTCAGCAAAATACAAGGATCAGTATCAGCAGACGTCTCTATCTTAACAATTCCCTGTTAAAACCATTCAACCGCGGAAAAGCTAAAAGGAAGTCAGAGGCGAAGATGAACATGAAACAGCCTCCTGTCCGTCACATCACATAAGCTTCCCCTGCTGACA
Organism: Chaetodon trifascialis; assembly: GCF_039877785.1. Classification (NCBI taxonomy): domain Eukaryota; kingdom Metazoa; phylum Chordata; class Actinopteri; order Chaetodontiformes; family Chaetodontidae; genus Chaetodon; species Chaetodon trifascialis. The sequence continues at coordinate 8,570,564 of NC_092064.1, read as the reverse complement.
TACAGGAGAAGCCTATACAGAGCTGTAAGGCAGCTGGTAGCCAGTAGATGTCTCTCCTATACTGGTTAACCCACACTCCACAAAGACTTCCATGTCTAATTTCAACTTCTCTCCTATGTCGTCAGAGCATATAGGCTTATCTGCAAGAGTGCTGATAAACAGATAGGCTCGCTTTTCCCATCACTTTGAATGAGGCAGTCAGGTTTGATGGATGGGGCTTATCACAGATCTTCTCATGAAGGAGGGTGGCAGCAGAATCACTAATCAGGTCCTCCATGTCCCTATCTGATCCATTATGATCCACCAAGTAAAAGAGGAAAAAATCAGTCTCCCTCGTCTTTCCCTCGCCTTTGTTGGCCAGAGTGAAGTTAATTATGGAAGCACATTTGGGATTTGACCCCCTCCGTTGTATCCCCAACTTGAAAATGTGTGTTCATTTTAGATTGTACACCATCTGTTTCTGCAGTTTACCGGTGTGGCTTGGTATCTTTATTAAGGATACTTTATCAAGGCAGGCTTTCACGATCCAAAATAGCTTTACGAGAAGATGGGACCACAACAAGTTCAGTGTAGGTTTGACACAACACTACCGGCAGAAGTTTATAAGAACCTAAATGGAAGAAAAGGTTAATACCTCTGTTCCAGAGCATAATGATGAATCCTGCAAAACTTAAAATTTGTATGTCTGGATGGCAGTTCTGTTAGTTTAACTGGATGTATAAAATTGCCCATATTTGTGTGGATGTGTCATCTCCGGACTATAGTGATAACCTATAGTGATAATAGCGCCCGTTTTCCCTCTTCTTCTTCACAAGGCTCATGTGGACGTCACACTTTGTGAAACTAACCTCCTTTCAAGCATGTTGCTTCGGTTAAACAGTCACGTTGTTCATCACCGCTGCTAGTTTGCTTTCTAGTCTGTATCACAGAGCTTACTGTCCACATATTGCCTTCTTACTTGCTCTGCTCAAAATAGAGCCCATAAGCTGCACAGCTGCTCAGTGGCACCAAACAGAGCCTGATGAATGCCGAAAACAGAATCAAATGCCAGGCGTATTTCTTCTGTGGGTGAGCATTGTGGAACGGTGGAGACCTTGTGTTTATTATCATGTGAGTATTGTAAGTGTTGGAAATCCTTTCTTTTTTTTCACATATTTACCACACGAGCTGGCCATCATGCACCAACACTGAGGGTTTTGTTTATCAGATTTCCATTCACCACCTGACAAAGTACAGTATACTTGTTATGGGCTGATCAATAACTCCCAAATTGGCTGAACACCTGAAATAAACTGCTGGATTTAGGTCTGGTGAATGTTATGACAGCAAAACTAGCTGATGTTAATGCTCACATTTCCATTCCTTTGTAGATCTCTGTGTATGTTTGGCTTAACAAATTTTTTATCTGATGCTGAAGAGGGATTTATTTTGGACCATGACTGGGACTCATAGCAGGGGTTGAGTACACATTTCTCTCTCTTAAAATTCAGAATTTTTAGCAACCACAACAAGGACATGAAAGCCGTTAAAGCATGGTAAACAAACCACAGCGCCATACAGTATCTCCAGCTTGAGTGAGCTGTTTGTTTCTTCTTCATAATTATCAGCCCCATCCACAGTGAAAGAGGCTCATGTGAGCTCAGGAGATATTCTGCAGTGTCATGACCACAGTCACACACAGCTACACACATGCATGGAAACAGGCATGTGTCCTTGTGCGCACACACATGCAGAAGTTTCTCAATACTGTACTTTCAAGTTGAAATTATACAGCCACACTTCTTTTTCAAACATCTTGTAAAACAATTTTGAACTCTTCTTCGAGTTCAATTATAAGTTCTGAGGAGATCTCGACTCAAGACTCCAGACTTTTTAGTCTCTTTTCAAACTCATGCCATTTTGGCCGAATATAAGTACAATGTTTCTGGCCCCCAGCGTTTGTTTGAATCCTACAATTCGATATTGTTAGAAAAACATTTGAGATGTAAGTCATACGTTCTGGCTGGGTGCACAAAGTAAGATAAATAAATAAATAAATGAAAAGATTTTTCATGTCTGTTTTTGGCTCTGGAATAAAGACTTTGCACAATCCCATCAGCAGAACTGCTGAAGGCAATTTTAGCGGAACCAAAAGTTGCAGTCTCTCACTTCTTTGCACTTTGATTTTTATTTTTGGACAAACTGCTTTAGAGCAAGGAGAGACCATGAGTGGTTTTTCATGGGCCGAAGAGGTCAAAGAGAAAAAAACACCCTCTTCAAGCAGAACATACTATTCAGTTGTCATATGCCCTCCGCTGAATTCAGCTCACGCACAGGCAGCTCAGGAAGATTTGGAAAGCAGACAAGTTCTTGACTTAACCTTACACTAACGCACTGAGACCCTTAATCCATCCATCAACCCTTTTTTTTTTCTCCCCGTTTTCCTCACCTCGAACCAAAATAAGGGTGGAAAGCACTTCCTGTGGGTCAATGTCACCCAACACACGAAATCAGACGGCGTTTGGATTAGTGAAATATCCTTCAGCAATGACGTGACGAAAAGCTCGATTCGACCCGAGTCAAATAATTCACCATTTTTATGAGCGTCCTTGTCAACCGGTGAAGTGATGATTAGGTGGAATGTGGAGGACAGGAGTTGGTCATGCCTGAATGGCTCTGTGTGAGGAAAACAAAGGCTTGGCAGCTGACAGCGAGGGGGGTGAAATCCTGGCCCTGTTCCCCTCATTTGAAACAAAATGGACACAACATATCTACATATTGTGTAGATAGATAGATGGATAGATCACTTTGAATCAGAAAGCCTAGTGCATGGTGAACCTCTTGTTTATTCACTGTGATGTAGGGTGTGAATAACAATAAGCTGTAAAAGTTTAAACATATAAATATTCTATTCAGACCTCTTGTCTGCAACCTTATACTTTGCAAGCTATAAAGACTTTTCATGAGTAGCAGAAGTTGGTGGGCAAACTGACTGGGGGCATAATTTGCTTGCATTTCTAGCTCAGCATAATTCAATAATAAATCTTACAGATAGAGTTCATTTTCTCACTCTCTTTGTCATGACTGTTGGTTAAATGTTTCATTAAGATTAGCTTATGGAATATGGATACAATACAATTAACTGTTGCACAGCGACAAGGCTCACTGTGCTTTAAGTAGCTAATTAGCATTATCATTCACTTGTTGAGCCATTCTGTATTATACAAACAGTTGCAGCACTCATTAACTTTAATGTGATTTGTCTGACAGACATTTCAGTGATTACCAATACCTTATGCTGGAGGAAGTGTTGAATATATTCAGTGGTTGTATAATCAGTTTTAAATCTATGTCTTGGATGCAAGGTGCTGTGCCTCCGATCCAGTTATATTTCCCCTTGAGAAACATTATCCACAAAACAGATCTTCCAACTCTGAGCAACAAAAAGATGGGGCTTTGCAAGTAAACCATGATTACCACATTCTTGCACTCTTTTGGGGAGAATTGCATTTGATTTGCATCAGCTCCTCTTTCTTTTTTCCTTCGATTATTTGCATATATTAGTGAGTCAATTTGCATTATCAAAAAAAGAATAAAAAATAAAAGATGCCTTAGAATTTATTTTGTATTTGGCCTCGCTGTCACCTGCTGGTTCCCAGAAGGAGAGGTGTCACTCAGCGAGTTAAACACTGGCACGGGGTTGCTGCATTTCACCATTTGCATAATTTATTGCATTTTTTTTTGTGTGTGTGTGTGTGTGTGTGTGTGTGTGTGTGTGTGTGTGTGTGTGTGTGTGTGTGTGTGTGTGCGTGTTTTGATGCTTACCTGCCAAATTTAGGTGCTCCTGTCAAAAGTTTATACACAGTGAAACATCGTCAACGTTTAGACACAATCCCACTCATTTTTAACAAATCATTGAGAGTATAACCACAGCAACATTATGACACTCGTCTTTTTACCATGTTACCCCGTCAATATGTAAAAAAGAAAATCAAACAAAATCATATTTTTACAGCAGTGTTGCACTGTTGTTTTTTTTTTAGGTAATGATAAAGAAAAACCCAATGCTGAAATTCATCTGTGATTGAGACTTTATTGGAAACTGGTCTACTCAGCAACAACAACAACACTGTTTGGGTTTTTTTTGTTTTTTTTTCCTGGTGACTGTCACAGTGTCTTTCCATTTCCATTCATTAAGCGTCTGTTGAAATTGCCATGGGATATTAAACATCTCTCAAACCATGCCCCGCGAGCGCCTTATCAAAGAGAGCGATTGAACACAGGAAGAAGCTGTAAATAAATTGTTCTCCAATTAAAGCTGTGGACTGTGTAATCTGATTAGCACCTACTGAGTCACTGTAGGTTATTCTAAAGGATTTGTGTTGATGACTTACATCACTACAGCTACAACAATCCCTTTTCTCTGCAGCTGACCTGTTCTCTCCTCCTGTATCTCACAGTGTGTGAATACCCTAACAGCTCTAAGCAGTGAATTTGTAGAATGCTCAGATATTAGAGCATAAATAGTTAAAAAGCATAAAATTCAAGGAGTAGGCCATGTTTTTTTGAACTGCTGCACTTGCCCATGAAGTAAAGTAAAAAGATACAGATGTGCTTGTGTGCTGTATTTTCATTGTTATATTGCAGACAAAGGCTCAGTTGGATGCATTGCAGGCCTGAAGGTCTCTTGAGAGGATCCACTCCATTGCTTTTAAAAGGCTCTCTCTACAGGCTGACAGATATGTGTTGGATGCAGGAGGCACAAACAACACGCCAGTAGGTTATGCGCTTTTGCCGGATGTCTTGTTCCTGATACAAATGTTGTGTTTTTGAATCTTTTATGAACCAAACCTAAAAGCATTTTCCTTTTTGGTTGGCCATTATATCAACGATGCCAGTTTTTGATGTTGCAGGGGGTTCACAAAGGATGCTAAAAACTTCCCATGATGCTATTTCAGTTCTACCCTGTAAGTGCACAGGTGCCCTGTGTGTCTATACTTCCTTTAAGGCACAAACACATAATATAGTGTCCTGTTATCCATCACAACTTGCTGACATAGCCTCAGAGAAAGAGTGTTTTCAAAGTTGACAAGCCAGAGAAGGCATTCTCACCGCTGCCTCAGCTTAACTTCAGGGGGTAAATGGAGCCTCGCAGAGAATGTGATTTTGTGTGTGTGCATCTTTGTGTGTGTGAGTGTGTGCCTATTTGTGACTGTGACTGTGTGTTCAACTTGTGTGTATATACAACAAACTGAGGAGTGCATCGATAGATTGACTCATTCACTGGACAATCAGCAACAGCGTCTGTGCTTCAGGCAACGCCCTCCCACTGTTTATCCGCTTTCCCCTGAAACATCTTCTCCTCTCCAGGTGCCGCTTCTCAGAATCTTCTCTGGGCTTTAAACAGACTCTGCCCTCCAGTGCACTTGTTGGTATTAGGTGAAGTCTTGCCTCTGGGCAAAGCTTTGGAGGAGAAAGTGGCTGCATGATGTTCGAAGGTTGTCTGTAAAAGATGCAGGAATAGGTTTGCTCATGTTTCTCAGAGGAGAATGTCTAAATCTGTTCTGATGTTGTCTGAAACTGAAAGAAAGAAAAGAAAAAAAGGAATTGGGGATTTGTTTGGAAACCACATTTTAGAGAGCAAGATCTAGAACATTGGGGACAGAGATCTTGTTTTGCTGTCTTACTGAGAAACCAAATCACAGTAGTGAAGTATTAGGTGTTAGTGTACAGTACGGTGAGGGACAGACACAGGAATGCATCAGTGCTTTTAGTTGTGACATTTCGGCTACATGGACGCACTTGGCTGGTCCTCTCATTTCATTGTGTGTTACGGGTTATGGTAGACATTGACCTGTCAGGCTGTAAGAGTCCACAGTGTTCCACCTCAGTGCTGTTCCTGCTGCCCCTGAGGAATCCTCCAGGGCCTCAGTCTCTGTGCTCCATCATGTACAAGCTCTCAGCTGTACTCCCTTCGCTGTGTTGGCGCAGAACAACGGTGACTTTATTTTGTCAGAACTGTGAGCGTAGCCTGCAAGGTTTGGGGTCAGCAGTCAGGTCAGAGTGTTGTGTTTATAGTGCCTGTATGCCAGGATAAATGCTATCTTTCAGACTTAATGTATGTCTAAGCAAGGTGGTAATTCCCACTGGGGATTGATTGCACAGATAACCCTTCACTTACTAATATAATCTTACTGTCCAGCCACAATAGTCCTGACAAAGACAGGAGTTGGCAAAAACGTTGATATGCTTGTCAGAGTTGTTTTCAGTTATTATTGTGCACTTGAGTGAAACACCCAGAGCTTTGTTTGCTTTGGGTCTTGGCTGTCAGGCTACATACAGTCTGACCTCCCTTACTGGTGAAGGTTATTGGGGCTGTTTGCATCTTGAAATGAATACCTTCAAGACACTATTCAGGGCTGAAAAAGGTACTCCAAATTTTATTGTCAGGTTTAATAAAACATTAAATTAATCTATTCACCCATAATATTCCCCTATAAGATGCTAAAATTGAAAAGATGAGTGTGTAAAGCACAGTGCTCCTTATAGTTAAGACACAAATTCAACAATATCTGTCAGAGCATTTCAATTTTTTAACCACCACAGTAACCCCTTTATCATAACTGTATCTTGTAATATGATTCATTCAATAGTATGATAATGCAGCCATGTGTCGAACTATGGTTGCAGAGTGGAGTCTAGACAAACACTGATGAAATGAGAGTAACCTGTGGCAGAAGTCTTATTGTGGTCGAATATGTGTTTAAACGTGCACAACATGCAGTGGATCTGGGTCATGTCCACATCTCTTGTATGAAAGGGGCCAGGGCCTCACCTGCAATTGGACTGACCCTGTCAACCTCAGGTGCAAAGAGAGCTGCAGAGTGTAGCTGTTGGCAAACAACAGGCGCTGATTGAAGTCAAGGAGCAGGGCTGTCTTTGTCTCCCCGTCTCCTCCACTCTGCCTATGTTTTCCCTCTTCCTCACTCTTTAGCTCTTTTACTGACATGCCACTTTCCATTCACAGCTTGAAGTTCGACATTTCCAGGTCCACTTTCCTGTTGGGTTATCTGTTTGGATTACCTCCCTGTGTTTTACTCGTCCTGTTTAAAAAAGGAGCACAGGCGAAACATACAGTATGAAATCTTGTCTTTCCTAATGGACAGTAATGTACTCAGTGTGATAGCTGGTGTCGCATGAATAATATTGGCCAGTGCTGAATTTCAGGAGCATTAATTGGAACATTACAGTTCTAATATACATACAGACGGCTGACACATTACATAAGAACGCCACTGATTTTGCACATCAAAGTCTTTTTACAGGTGTTGTGGAGTACTTCTGCTGATGTGACAAGTGAGATAACACCTGTGGCTAAAGAGGGACTGACATGAAATCTGATTATGCTTCAAGTGATGTCGTCAAGTGATTGAGGCATCAGATTTTACACATCACACAATGGTGGGGGAACTGATGTCAAAGCAGAATCCAAAAACAATTTCAACCCAAAATTTTGTCTGATAAAGTATCTGGATGCAACACCTCTGATTTACACACACAGTGTCATTAGTAACTCTGGTGTTGTCACAAGTTATTTAACCGTTGGGAAAATGTCCTCATCGTCACATCCATACCCTATAGATTATGTAATCTTAAAAGTTATTGCATGTCACAAATGTGTGAGATGTGTCTCATAAAGTCTTGGTTGTAGCGTGATTCAGACTCTAAGATATCAGTTTTGAGGCGTGACAGGATGTAACAGTACCATGTAGGCAGAAAGAATAAAGAAACAGTGTCACATTATCAGCTTGCATCATCCATTGGCTCCACTCTCATGTTTTCAAATGGGATCAAAACAATAATCGGGCTTTTGCCATGCAGCTTCATGCAGCTTTGAAACAGGAAGAAGGTCGGGGCCAGAGAAAAGAAAGCAACACGAGATGTTGATTTTGTGTCTCTAGCGGACAAAGCTCAAAATTGGCCGCCAGTGAAGTTGTCTCACAGTGCATTACAGTCTTTGGACAGCTCTCCCCACCACCATGAACACACCATTTGAGCCAACGTCCTTTAGAAGAATGTTGTTGGAGAATCTGTGACCAGCTGCGTCGAGGCTGATCTGGAGCTTGCTCACCTCACTAAGACACAATTTGTTGCTTTTTTCCCTTTATTTTCCCTTCTGTTGAAGTGTTTAGGATTGCATATCAGTGCATTCTGATGCATTTTGATCACTAAAAAAAAAACAAAAAAACATGGTATTATGAGCTGCATTTTGCAGAGCAGATAGTTGGAATCCTCCATTGTCTGACACCACTGGAAACCTTTCCCTCTCTATCTTATATATAGTTTTGCTTGCAAACTGTTTAGTTTACTCTTTTCGCATGCTATACACTTTCTTACCCACCGTGTATTACATATCTGTCTTTCTGTCTGTCTCTGCTATGATATTGTTCTGTCATTCTCTCATTTCTTTTGTTTATTCATCTCAGGCTGCAGTTTGATAGGAGCAGGAACGACATGTACAGTAACTCAGCCTGACCCTTCATGCAGCTCCGGTATCTGTTCTCTGCCACTCATATCACAGCCCCACTACAACAAAACTGAAAAAAGAAATAGCTCAACTCCCAAGCGAGGAACAATCTCACGTTTTCTCTCCAGCCCATCTCCTGTTCACCTGCTCTTCTTTTTTTATGTTTTTGTCTCTCCTCTTCCTGCTTTGCCATCCCCTCTCACCACCTCCACTCCCCCAGCTTCCTTTTTTTGACATTTTTATTTTGAAGCTCTAATAGGAGCAAAATAATCAGGCTGCCAAGTTGGCTGGATGTGGACAGCATGGGGCACTTTGATCTGGACTTTCTTTTCCAGGCATGCACACACATATGGTCACACAAGTGTATGTACACACACAGACACACACACACACACACACACATATGGCACAAACAGAGGACCAGATCTGTTGAAATAGTTTCTGGGTTTGAGATTTCTGTTATGACTGTTGCCAGCCACACAGATAAAAGGCATGCGAGGGTTAGAGAGAGCTAATATGTATGCCAGTCATGAAAATGATTTTTTTATGTGTGTGTCCGTGCTGCTTTACCACTTGGTTAAGCGGCAGTGCTAATAAAGTGCACCCTTGCTAGTCTGCTGGCCCCACTGATGCACGCCACCCTTTATGCATTGACAACAATACTTAACATGTAGTTATGGATATAAAGACTGCAATAACACGGTCAGGTAATTGACTTTATGCATGACCATGAGAAGCAATGGTTGGCTGAAGGTTAGAAGAGGGACCTTTGCATGTGCCTGGATATGTGCGATTGTTAAATGTGTGTGTATGTAATCCTACAGTACGGACAATCCCAGGAGCTGTTGTGTATAGGGATACTCTGGGTCAACTTGCCTGTTTAAATAAAGGTTTCAAGGTCTGAAAATTCAGCTCTTTTTAAATTCAAGGCCTTTGTGAGGGTTTGTGTCGGACAGATTAATTGCATAACTGATATGCAAATCCAGATAATCCTAAGAGTCAACTCAGTTAATATGGTCCTTGTTTGCCTTTTATGTAACCTGGTTGTTGTTTATGTAAGCGTGACAGCTGCGTATGTGTTAAGTCATGAGTGAACCCAGCCTCTGTGCAGATGGTGCATTCAGTTGTTTTCAGGTGCTCGATGTTCAAGCTGTTCTGAGTCTGCACTATGACAAATTTCCATAGATTGCATGGCCTGGTTGTGAGCACTGAAAGCCTGCCTTAATTTTATAGAAATGCAGTGGATGATACCTTGAGTAGCTATTGAATGATTTAACATTGATGACATTTTGGGTAATAGAGAAGGTTAAAGTGCATGCCAAGTAATTAACACAAGGATTAATGCTTTTTTTGAAGGCTTGTCTTCCATCAATGACTTCATTTATAAATTTTTAAATATTCTTGTGTCACCAGCCCTTGAAGATTGACTATTCCTGGTTGTTTTCCTTGTATGCACAAGTATCTGTCAGCCAGAATCTCATGAAAACTGATTTTTCTTATGTCACGGTGCCAGCACAGGCAGAAATGCGCTCTTGTTCTGTTAAATACCACTGAATAACAACCATCAATTCGATCCTTATAGATAAACATAAATATGGTTTTACAGTTCACCATAAACATCCCTGAAATACCTAGTGGGGGTGCCGATTAACCTATGACTCCTAGCCAAATAGCTTTACCAATAGTACAGCCATAACAGAGAGCCATTGAAATGACAAATGTCCAGTGCTGGGTAATTGATGTATGGGTGACAGCATCATCCCGCCAGGCCCTTTCCTCTGCATCATCTCCCCAATGCCTTGGCTCTGGGCTCATTTGGTATTTATTCACCTGACCTGGCTCTTTATGGTCTTGCTCTGCTTAATGGGCTGCAGCTCATAGTTTACCCCCTGCATAAGATGATGCATATTATGATTCTGCTAAGATAAGGTTAACTTCAAACTGAATATTTGACAAACCAGGATTAGTGAATTAGCAAGATAAGAATTAGAGGCCATCCTGGCTCGTGACCCACCCACGTGTTCACTGATCTCTGCTTTCTTTCACTTGTTATTGCAGGACTACTTGCATCTAATCATTTTCATTACTGCATGGACTTTGATGATCTCACATGCTTCTCAGCATAGCAGAGGTGTAATTAGCCAGAATAGCTGAAAACACTTGCTTGGGTTTTCAGGGCCTCTAGAAAGTGTAGTCATCCACCCCGTATACAGCAGTGTAATAAGCAGCATTACATGAGCCGGTTAATGCTAGTGTTAAATGCCACATCACTAACTCAGCCAGCATTTATAACTCAAACATATTTAACCATAAAAAGGTTTCATTTATTTGTGCATAGCAGACGCCGTATTTGGGGAAACTGAACACAGGTTCAACAGTATATAAATGTAACAACATCCAAATATGTTTTTGATGAAAATTGCAAATTTTAATTTTTTTTAATTACAAACGCTTGAGGATTTCTACTACATTTATCAAAAACAAGAAATACTAATGTGTGCATCAGTAATAGATTTGTGAACCTTATGGGGGTTTTTTTTATGTAGAATTGTTTTACATTTACATACAACATACTATTTTGTGTGCGTTGAAAAATATTTACATGGAGAGACTGACTCATATATGAATCTATCTCAATATCTGTCCGTGTGCATTCATTAATAGTGAGACTGATCTGATTCAGATGTTATATTAGAGTGCCTGAGTTTGAGTAAATCGTAGAAACTGCTTACAGAGTTGAAATTATTCATAAAGATAATCACTATTAATGGCTGTAACATAGAAGTCTAATATTCAGGTTATGTTTTAGAGATTTAAATCACTATTTTGTACACCTGTTTCCTATCATCCACTTTTTTTTAAGTTGTATCCACTGTCACTATGCTTTCTGGTTGGAGGGGAGTCTGACATAAAGAAATATGAATGTATGAATTCTGCTGTGTTTAGAAGGTGCCTATTGTCCTGTCTGACCACTGTGGGGCAGAAATGCTCCTACAACCTGTTAGCAAACAGCTGCCTATTACATGAGCTTCCCACTCCATAGCATGTTCTGCCTGCAGTTCAACTTTCTTCATTAGCCACTAGTTTAAGAATCTCACCACAGTGCATAATGTGTCCAGGTGAAAAAGCAGAATAACAAGCTGTAAGAGATGATGTGATTGTGAAGAGGGTTAAGCACTATGTAAACATACCTTTTCACATAATATGAAGTCAGTGGATTTGGTGCTTTTGCAGTGACAATTGATCACATGACTACTTGTATATACTCTGAGTTGCTGGTAGTGATGAACCCACGGATAAAAATCACTTGACTCCACAGAGCGTTTCAGCTGGTTATTTGGTTTTATGGCCCACAGCTTTAAAGATCCCTCCTAGACATGTTTTAAGATGTGCATAAAATATTCCACTTTGAATAAAAATTTGTCTGATTTGGCTTACCCACAAGAGAAGTTCAATTATCTTGTTAAAATCCTTAAAATGACATGTAGCCCTTCTCCGTCATTTATGATTCCACAATCTATTAATCTGTAATCATTTTTCATTTTCAAACTTTGCGTAAGTTGAACATTGGACCGGAATTGGCTTCCAAAGTAGCCGTGATGTCACCAATCATGCTTGTAGAACTGGGTTTTCAGTGAGCGCAGAGAAACTTTCCACTTATAGGAGACGAACGTGAAAACAGCCTTCTCGTGTCAAGCTCTACACGGTGAAACTCGAACATTCAACTGCAGGAAGAGGAAGAAAAATCCATTCATTAATTAATATAGATTTAAAAAAGAATAAAAGAACACTGCATCATTTGTGATGTTGCCACTTCATTTCACCGTCTGGCTCTGCATGGAGTTCTCTTTCTTTGTAGACTGCAATCTGTAAAAACATCCAGCTCCAAAAGTCATTAAATGCTGAGATATTCAACAGCCACATCAACATAGGCCTTTTTTAACAGAGCATATTCCACTCAAAACATTTTAAAATCAAATACAAAACTGCTTAATGACTAAAAGCATGCTGCTGCTGACTAAAGATTTAGGCATGTGGTTAGAATTAGTCGGTGCTGGCCACAGTGACTAACACACCCCCACCCCATCCATCGTCCTCCTCTGACTCCTGGAGAAAGTGTTGCCTCCAGTCACCATGATGTATTTATCTCTGGCTCTCTGCTCATGACTGATACTTTCTATTAGCATGGTGGGGGGGTTTAAATCTCCGGTGCTGGCTTGCATGGCCAACACTTGAATAAATTCACCCTCCACTTCCCGCTCACCACTTCCTCCCTATATCTCTGTTACTATCCACTGATCATGTCTCATCCATCCCTTCAATCTCATGACTATCCTCTCTGCTATCTCTCTATCAAGCCTGTTGCAGCCATCACTCGCTCTCCACACCTCCCCCACTCCTCCATCCCTCCCTCTGTCTGCCTAAACAGTGTCTGTTCAGTGCTCTGATAATCCCCTAAGTTCTTTTCTAAATGGCTGACTAGTCCAGCAGTGTCCCCTGAAAGACTTGGCATTATTGAATGAATTGTGGTAAATGCTGCCGCTGGGGAAAATTAATGCCACATCGTATCACTCTCACCCTTTATCTCCTCCCATGCGTTCGGCCTGACTATTGTCTTTATTGAAGGATTGAAGCTGAAGACTGATATTCCCTATTTCTGTTCGCCTGCCGGTGGGGCTGGCCGAGTGTAGTCAAACGCAATACAGAGCTGTCACTTTTGATCAATATAATAGAGATGTTTTTTTTTGTTTTGTTTTTTTTAAATCTTGTGCTTGCTCTTTCTTCAAATGACACTTTATGGAAAATCATTTCCATTCATTTTGTGTTTTCCAGGCATTTAAGACAGGGAGTGAGACTTCACAGGAGAGCTTAAAACAAACAAAAAGAACAACAGCATCCATTTTAAAGAACCTAGGTAGGGGGATGCTAAATAAAAATTAATCATCACCTCATGCAAGGTGCAGCAATACAGTCCTTTTATGATTTACCCTGAAAGAATATGCGTCACGCACTGTCAGCCTTTCTTTTTATGATGCATCCTGCCTGCACATAAGCATTTGAACTAATTTGATAGCCGCATTAGCTATCCCAATGAAAAAGATTTTCATTTTTAAGTCATTTAAGGGGTCTTTGGCTTCTTTGGTGTATGTATACTTGTGTTGAAAGGTGATGTTTTATGCCAGAGACCAAGAAAGTACAAGATGTATTTCCTCCAGCTATGTTTTCCTCCAGAAAGATGCACTTCATGTACATCTACCAGGAGTAAGTTAGTAAGTCCAGAGCAAATGAGAAATGCATATAGAAAAAGTGCAGTGAAATACAAAACTTTTTTTTTTTTTTAACCAATCAGTTACTTCCCAGGTCAGAACAGGCAGCTGAAAATTAAACACCTTTGTCAATGGTACATAGCAACAGTGCCAGTTAAATGGAAACTGAGAAGATTTGAGATCTACCTACTCGGCTTGCGTCTGCTTTCAATATCTATGCTAATTTATCTCCCATTGAAAAATCCTGTCGAATTGTTCAAGTTTGGTCTTGTTAGTGAAATAAGTGAAGCTCCAATCACCAGTAACTATGGGAACAAGTCCACATGTACAGCAGGCAGCACCCAGCAGAGTCTACGCAGCTCATCGATGAGAAGAGGGAAGGACCTGGAAGACTTTGGGATTGATTAAGCATCAAGATATATCATCTGGCAGAGATTAGCATTTTCTCTATGTGTCACCTCAGGTCAGATTTATTCATTAGTCATTTTCAGTGGTGCCATGTTTTTTGAAAAAACTACCATTAGTGATTTATTCTGTTGCCAGATTCAGACAGCTTGTGTTCGATCCTGTGCACACTGTGAGTATATGCCAGTGTATATAATCAGCTGTACATCTGTAAAAATGAAAACTGTTAAGATCGTATTAGTTGTTTAATCAATTTAATCTAATCACTGAGAATCAAGATTCGGTATCTGCACAAATTCTTACGTTTACATTTTCATAAACACTCACTTACATATTTAGTTTTTCGCCCATTGGTGCCAGCAGCATACACAGGACTGATCCTTTCCCTGATTCACCATGCTGTTTCACCAGCATTATTACTGCTGCCTTATGAAACAGCTACATTACAGTCAGTAATTTAGTTTTGTGCTATTAGCCCGCTGGTACTACACGATAGCCAGCATGTGGCCTGTTTAGAACTAAAGCTCATCAGAGCCAAATGACGTTGTATTATTATGAATAACCGCTTCATAAGCATAAATAAACAAGGAAATACTTAAAACACTGACGCTAACTACTGATATCAGGCATCGGGTGTTTCATTTCTTCCTTTCTTTCTTTCAGCTGCACAAATGTGCAGTAATTGCTTTTGTGTGGATTCCCTTGAATTATTTGTGTGAAGACTCATTCAACATTAAATGTGGACTCATCAGTGCACGCAGGCTGACTTGAATCAGTGCATTCAGGTGGATGCCTGAGCTGTATATATATTGTTCCTTAATTTCCCACCACGTTTGATTAACATTTCATCCGCACAGCTGGTAAACTCTTCAATTTCAGGTGATCACTGTTTAAACAGTCACATTGTATTTCCATCCTGCAGCAAAGCCACCTTAATGTAATAATAATCAGGTGAAAAACAACGACAGTGTATGGTTTCTTATGATATCATCCTGGAATGATCTCTTTAGATAGATGACTCTTTTTTGTTGAGGTGGGTTTTTTTCTTTCTATACATACACTTTGATTGCGGCGTGAGTAACGCGAGATCTTGAGCAAGAAATGGCTCATGGTGCTGATCAGTGCTGTTTCTGCATGTCTGCTTGTTTTGCGTCTGACTCTGTCTCCATGTACAGAAGCAGAGTTCAACAAGAGATAAATTAATGAAGCCAAGTAAGAAGAAGAAGAACAGAGACAGACAGAAATCAGCATCAACAACGTTTCTCAGTTACTCAGACTCTACATTTAAGATGTACTGTTGTTGGGCTGTGTGACAAGAAATCTTTTTGACCCTGCACTGTAGAAGACACTCTTTTGATCATTTTTTAGAGAGATTAGTGAGAATGTCACGTCCAATATGAGACTTGGAAGAGACAGCATGCATCACATTTCACGAGTAAGACTCCCACTCACCTCAGACAACCACCCTCCTTTTTTTTCTGAATTGATGTACATAAATACACTGTACTGCATGTGCTGAATCCTGCTGGTTTCAAATAGGGCCATGTGTTACATTCTATCCATAAGAATGGGAAAAAAAAACACATCTGTGACGACAAAGTAATTCTAAGTCGCATTTCTTTTCTGGAAGACAGTGCAGTTAATTCCCCTTCAGCTGCACCCTGCAAACATCCATATGAGATGAGCTGTGAAAATGTCCCCATTTGAGCTGTATTCAGAAATCTCTTTGTTCCTCTCCATTGGGTTCCAGCCTACCCCAGCATTCCTATGAATAGAAAATCTGATGGTGATCTAAAGTACCACTGTGCATGTATGCATGTTTGAGAGTGTGTTCGTGCACAGTGTTAGTGCACATGTGTCATGTGTGAGGTGTCTATCAAGGTTTTTTTCTTCTTTATTACAAGCTTAGACGATCAAAACAAAATCTGTCCTACATAAACAAGGTAAGGAACAGCAACAGGAACATTTCCATGGAAAACAGAATAGAAGAGAAATGGCCCACATTAAGACAATTCGTATGGGTTGTGCAGTTTGTGGAGTTACATTAAATACTGCAAGCTAATTTAGTATGTGATTTAATCAATCAAATTTCGAGTCCACCTTCTCAGTTGGGGGTATCATCTGCTTCTGCTGATGCTCAGGCAAAACAACCCAACACACCTTGGCCTCTAGGAAGTTGTAATTGGCGATGTTCTTTTTTTTTTTTTTTTTTTTTCCCCATAAACTAAATTTATTAAGGAATGAAAACAACAGTCATTACCTAAAGCCCTAAAATAATTTGTGCTGTACTCTGGCCACACAGGCCACTTATGCCACATTTCCACCAGCGCGGCTCGACTCGACTCAACTCGACTCTACTCTACTCGGTTGTTTTGTGTTTCCATTAGGGATAGTACCTGGTACCCGATACTATTTTTAGTACCCACTCTGGCGAGGTTCCAAGCGAGTAGAAGCGATACTATATGTGTGATGTCAACAGCATGTCAATGTCGGCCACTGATTGGCCGGTGAGTGTCGTCACTGGTCTGCGACGTCCAACACCGGAAAAACAATCCCGCCCCCTCCATTGTAATGCCAGGCAACAGCAACCGCTGACTTTTCTGACCCAAAGCCTTTTCTGGGTTTCTTCTCTTGCTTTGTGTATGACAAAAAGCCACAAACCGAGCAGCAAATACAACATCGCCTCCATGTCCTCCATTGTTTGCCGGCTCTGTTTGCGTCCCATACAAATTGACGTCATGGCAGTTTCGCGCAGCCGTGGTATGACGACCCCGCCTACGTTGAGGAGGTACTATGAAGTACTCAATTGTAATGGAAACTCAACCAAACCAAGTAGAGTAGAGTAGAACTGAGTCGAATAGAGCTGGAACTGTGTAATGAAAATGCGCCATTAGTTAACCACTTACTTCTCAGATGGGTGTGACCTCCTCACAAGCAAACCATATCTTTGTCTATCAATTTGCATCTGTGCCCCAGTGCCCCATATGGATAATAAAAAAGTGTATGTTTGCATCCAGGTGAGAACAGTCACACGGCAGCAATTTGGCTATTTACACCCATCAGCAGGTGGTGTAGTGGAAAGAGCACCAACGTCTACATGGGAAGGAGGTTGTAATGGATGAAGGGGTCAAACACAGGACTTTAACGCAGTCAGACCTGACTGGTTTGGTTGGTACCAAAGCTACTTGGTTAGGTTCAGGAAACGATCGTGGTTCATGTACTGTGTGCTAATCAAGATATCGGTGTTTCTTGCCCTTCTGTCTTTGTTCTGCGTCTGCTGTCGCCATTATGGATTCATTATGTGCTACCTGGCTTGGTTGGGCTTGTGAGGGTTGTAAGGTTCACTAATCTAATGACACAGGAGTACACGCTCCTGACTGCTGTGCCGATAGAGGTCATGTACCTACATAGATCAAGATAAGGAGGCTCTGATTGTGCGTATGTGTGTCCCTGTAGCTATCCTCTTTTGTGTGTATATGGGTGTGTGCATCTTCTATTGATGTGCCCTGATCTTTGTGCAGAGAAGGAGGTGTAGAAGCTACTGTTAAATCATTATGCTCCTGTAATCACTTTGTAAGACCATTGGGCTGCTACCTCTTTTAATTGGGGAGCTTAAAGATTAGGGCAATTGTAAATTTTTCTTCATGCAAGCTTGGGCAGTAAAATAGTAATGGGCTGCTTTTGCTATTGGCTTTTCCACATGAGCTATTTAATAGTAGTTAATTTAGTGAACTTGGTAATGTGTTGTCATTACCATATATATATAATTTTTTTTTTCTTTTCCGCCAGAAGAGGGATCATACATAACGCTGACACACAGTGTCACTCCATCAGAAGTGAAGTCGTGCAGCAACAAGCAAATACTTCACCTCAAAGATCACTGAATCAGTTGAACCCCGTCCACAGTGCATCTACATCCACATTCAATTACAGCTCTTGGCGACACTACAAAAACCACTCTCACTGGATGATAAGGCCAAATCCAGTGTCTTTGAAAGGCCAAGATAAGACCTGAATAGAGATTAGAGGTGGCCAAGGTTAATGTGAAGAGCCAGGATCTGCTCATGCTAGGCAAGAGGATAATTGAGCTCCCGTGGACTGGCGATAAAGCAACTTTTAATCTCTCCCAACTCTTTTTTAATGCGATCCGGAAATCCCTGTGTTGTTAAGAGAAGTTGAGCCCTCTGAAATGAAAGGAAAATTTTAGGAGCAGCTTCAACCAGGACCAACTCTTCACAGCCACCACTCTCTCAAGGTCAAGGTTATAACAGCTTCTGCAAGGGCAAGAGGAGGATATGTGGCCAGCAAAGTATGCATGATTTGCTATTTAAAATTTTACGATGCAATTTGGGAATCGTTGCACAGGACTTGCAACAGCCACTTGGTGCAAGTCGGCCCCCATCTTAATTGAGAATAAATTCATCCACTCTGACATTCACAGTGAAGTTTGAGATTAAAGATTAATGATAAACTAATGCTTCTATCAGATTAATCAAGTGATAGGAGATTAAATTTGGATGCTTCTTGGTTTTGGTTTTGATGATATAATTACTTTTTTCCGCTAGTGGAGAGCATCAAAGAGACAGCATCCACTTTTTACCCCTTCAAAAAATAAGGACAGAGCTGAAGCCCAGATAGAGGTCACACTGCTGTTTAATTAATCCTGAGCACATGTTTTAATAAAACTTGTATAAAATGTGACTTGTATGGGTGAAGCTTTTCATATAAAACAAAACAATGGGTAGTCACAGACATGCTGATCACAAAGAAAAAAAAACAACATATTCTTTATGTGTATGAGACATATTGTATCATTTACGATAAGTGTCTGCATGTTTTCTGCTGTAAAAGGTTGGACTGTGTGAATATAAAGACCTGTATTCAAGACGCTGCCATGCTTAAGCATACTTATTTACCATAATTCAGCTGCTGTTCAATAATTTTCCACGTATGTTTTCTAGAAAGAATGCCTCCTGATATATGATGTTGTCACAGCTCTTGCTGAACCAAATTACAAAATATATCACAGGTTTATAATTATGTAGTTATTGTAGCGTTTTCATCACAGTACTGTAATTTATCAGTAATGCAACAAAATAAGCCATACTGAGGCAACAACTAAAGTAAAAACTACACAACAGACAGACTCTATTGCCCCTTTGAGACCACATTAGTACCTTTTGTCCTTTCTGACTCACTGTAGTTTTTCTCTCCACCAGATCCGTCAATCCCTCCCCATTCCCTTGTATTTTACACTTTTTCCTGTTGTCTTCCCTTGTGAATATTTTCCTGTAAATGTCATAATTTTTGACAGGTGGCAGGTTGACAAGTGGAGTAGCTGCTTTTTGATGTGTTTGCTACAGCAGGTGACAGTATGTAGAACTTTAGCTGTAATGATAACAACAGCAACAATAATGATAATGATAAGAAGAAGAATGAATGCGAGAGGGATGGAGTAAAATGGAGCCGGGATGAGTATGATGGAGCGTGACACGCTATGTTTTTGGGTTGTTAGTCCATCTGTCCATCCTATCCTCGTGAAGGCAACATCTCAGGAAAATTATAGGGAGATTTGGCACAAATGTTCACCCAAGAATGAACTGATTACAATTTGGTGGTCAAAGGTCAAATGTCAAGATCAGTGTGACATCACAAAACACATTCCTGACCATAACTCAAGAATTCATAAACTGTCTCATATAGAATGATGAAATGATGTCATTGTATATCCAAAAGGTCACTGTGACATCGTAATGTTCTGCAAAAACATAATTGTTTAACACCATAACTCAAGAACAGAAGAAGAGATTGTGATACTAATCATGGGTGTCTGCCTTCAAACTGCCAGGATGTAGATGTGTGTAAAGCGTCTACATTTTACAGTTTGTAGCTTTGTTTGTAGCAATATCCATATTTGAAGCATTGTAGTTCATCACAAACTCATTGGTTCTGCTGAAATTGAGCTTCAGGTGATGGTTGTTGCACCATGTGATGAAGCTCTCTATCAGTCCTCAAGACTCCTCTTTAAAAATTATTCACTAGAAGATAGTGATGACCTCCATTTCTTTAAAAAAATACATTTCTTTAATTCATTCAAGGTCTTCACAGTATTTAATGCATCTTGACTTGGATGTAAACTTCGACTTGACTGGTTTGTGGAGGCAAACAACTGCAAGATGGTATTTCTAGTTTCAGCATCAAAAACTCAAGGGCCTGCTTCGTGACTGTTTATTGGAGGAATTTCTTAGCTATCTGTCAAGCTAGAAGCCACACACCACACTCGCAAGGGCAAAATATGTAGATTTTGCATTTTTCAAATCCCTCGGGAAGGCTGCAGTTAAATGAACGTGAATAGGAGTCATTAGAAGCAAGTTAAGTGTAAGCTTCTGAATCAGAGCTACCTGGAAAGTGTTTTCAGAGCGAGTCTTTATTGCTGTTGAATATTACGTGTAACACAATGCAACCTTAATGGAATCCGATGACATGCACCGTGCCGGCTAAATGGATTACTCTCCTCATGTCTCGCCCACCAGCACTCACTGCTGGCATCCCTTGCAACAAGCCGCTGACTGAAGATCGCTCCAGTTTTGAACTTCCCACAGGGACTTCAATTACTGCAATTTATTATGTGGCAGTAAGAAACAGGACAGTTTTTTCTTCTTTTTTTTCCCCTGTTTCTCTTTCCTCCTCATTTTTCTTAGCTCCTCTCTTGTAGTGTCCTTACTCTGTTGTCACGCTCGTTCCTATCAGCTTCCCACTCGCCACACCCTACCCTCTCGCTCTCTCTCTTTTTTTTTCCTTCCCTCCTCTTCCATCTCCAGCTCGGGTAGTCCTTCTGAGTCTTTCTCTCTGGGTGTATGATTAGTAAGATTGAGAGCAGGTCTGCAGCTCTCTGATAGCATCCGTCTTCTCCACATGTTCCCGCCTGGAACAAAATAACTTTGGAGGTAAAGAGCTGGAACTGTGAGTGGGTGGTGCTGCGTGTGTGTGTGTGTGTGTGTGTGTGTGTGTGTGTGTGTGCATGTTCCTATTTTTCTGCACTAAATAGGACCACTGGATACAGAGTGCGGATGAAGCTTGACTTTAGAGTGCATGCTGCATGCTAGTTAACTGTTTACTCAGGTTATAAATCAAGTGAGGGATCAGGTCATCTTCTCATAAGCTTGGATACAATCTGACTTGTTTTTGCAACCAGTGGAGACATGGGCAGAAACTCCATCTACTATTTATACAATTTATGTTTTTTACACTGAAGCTTCATTTAAACAAACAAGATACAACATGTTAATCAGTGAGCATTAGAGGTTTTGATAGTGAGACTTTGTTGCTTTTGGACAGAGCCAGCCCCTTGTTTCCCCCTGCTCCCAGTCTTCATGCCAATCGAAACTCCTCCTGAGTCGTACAAATGTTCTCATTGAAAATCTCTGCAAGAAAGCGAATTCCCAGCATTTTTCACTATCCCTTTAAAGGTTATGAAATGACACCAATCACTGAAGGTTGTGAAGGTTCTCCTCATTCTATAAATACATGTGTGATTCATGTGTGTACATGTCTGTGTAAGTGTGAGCTCAGCAGCTCAGCTTAAGGTTCTAATCACAAAGGCAACTTTCTCCTTTGTCGGGCACTGCCCTCATGATGGAAAGAGGGGAAAATAAAAGATTTACACCCCCAGACATCAAAATGCTATCTCTCCCTAGAACCACCATCAGAATAAGCAACAGTCTATCTTCTTTGTCTGCGGTTCTCTGTCTTTATCTTTGGGGGCCTGTGAAGCATACATGCAGGGATGAGTCTTGACTGCACAGACTGATGTGACAAGCAGGAGAGCTCGCAATGTGACCTTCCAACCTTTAAGCAGCCACAGCCAATGTTCATTTAAATGAATTAGAAAACGTCTGATTGGTATTTTGAGGGAAATAAGATGCAGCTCATCGAGGGCAGCTGTCTGCCGTAATCACACATTCAAGCGATCAGTAAAGCCGAGTTACAAAAGGTGCTTTAGGGCAGGAGCTGTGTCCCAGTGGCAGAACTGTAATAAACTGTACCTGGCTGCAATATATCAAGTGAATTTCAAGCCAGACTGGCTAGAAAGCTGTGAGATCTCAGAACAATAACGATGAATACCTTTTCATAAACTTATATGGAATACAGATTTGATAGATCTATTATTGTAAGTGTTATACTTGCAAGGCTGTTTTGGTTTTGAAAATGCGTTTCTAAAGAAGAAGCAAGTCCCATGAATAAATAGGAGGGCCCACAGCACCTCTGCCTCCTCTTTATTCCTCTTCTGATATGCGCAAAAAAAATGTGAGGTAGCAAAATGACAGAAGCTTAATGATGACCTTTAAGCGGGTACATTCAACAAGTCATCTGGATAGTGTCGAGACAAAGCTTTCCCTCTAGGAATATCTTAATCACAGCCTGTACCTTAAAACCACGTCTCATCAAAGTCGTTCAGTGTTAAAGATATGTGAGATTATGCACAACATAGTGAAAACATGAATAAAAAAAGGAGCAGCTTAAGTGTGCTCATGCATGAGTCAGTGTGTGTGTTGATGGGAGGGGGTCTGGAGTTCAACCTTTCCTCTTCCTTCCTTTTCCTCCCTCTGCACTTTCTCTTTGGTGCCTTGAGGAAAGAGCTCCATGGTCTTGTTCTTTTGTACTCTCCTGCTTTTCTTTTCAGGCTCATTCTCTTTCATCTTCTCCTGGACCCTTTCCCTCCTCCCTCTTCCTACACCTTCTTTGCTCTCTCTACCTCGCAAGTCAGAATGAACACACACACACATACACACACACACACACACACACACACACACACACTTAGGATGCAAATATCCATCCAACATTATGTCTTTGTTTGAGGAAGCGTAGCTGGCCAGCATACCAAAGTGCGGAAGCTACCTGCGAGGCCCAATCCCAGCTGCAGGAAGGAACTGATTGCTTCTGAGCCCTCCTCGACAAAAGATGGACCTCGCTCACAAATGCATGTGCAAGTGACCTTGCTGAAGCTTCCACATGCCCTCCATTATGTTTTCATGGGACATATTTTCACAATATGTCACTCGCACACAGAAAGACACATTGTTCACACTCCACACATTTTCAATATGTATGTTTGGATATATTATATATGTGGTTTAGAGAAGCGTCATGTCACCTGAGCCTACATTTAACATGTTGTCATGTTGTTTCTGTTAAATTTGAATGAAGTGTGTTTTACCGTAATAAAATTGTTTGTGTCTGGTGGCTTTGGAGAGAGAAATATTGTGGATTTTTCTGGCAAGTCTTCTGGAAGAAGAAGCTCTCTCAGTGTCACGGCCGCTGCGCTCTCGCTCACTACTGGACACATTTCTGAAATTGTTGTCCCCATTTGTCACATCAGCACAAAATAGGGTCCACAAACAGATAACATTTGACTGTAATTTCTCCCATTTGTCTGAGACATTGAAATCTTCCAGGACAAATGGACTGGCATCATGAAAACCCTGGCTGGAGATCATTCACAGTGATTCTGTCTCCAGATGAATGAGGTTTTAATGTGGCTTATTTCACTATTGTTGACAGCATTGTCATGTGTTGTGTGTTGTCACTGCCAAGTTCACGTATTAACGTTACGCCGGAGAATTATGCTATCAGCTCCTGCATCACAGAAACAGAATGTGGCTTGTTTTCTCTTAGTATAAATTCAGAAATGAATATGGAGAATTGTCTGAGCCTCGTCTCCCTCAGTTTTGTATTGGCCTACTCACAAGAGACAAGATTTTTAATGAATCGTTTTGGCTGAATGTTATTATCACCAGTCATTCTGGACCTCTGACCTTGAATTTAAATCTGATGCAAACCTTTGAGTAATAAGTTTGAGAACCTCTGCTCTACACTGTATATTGTGTCAAATAACCACAAAGATGAGAACATCTTTGACTTAACAGTGTTTTGTTTATTCATTATCATTAAATCTATCAGATATGGAGAAGTCATAAAAACATCACCGTCACAGCTATATAACAACCTTAACTCTAACTGAGCCAGCACTGCAGTATATACACACAAAAAGCAAAAGGAAAAAATAGTTACCTGCATCAAACCTACTCCTCGTTGGTTTCAAAGCAGGTATAACATTCACACAGTTTCTTTTGACTGTCCCTCAGTATTTCAGAATTAGTCCAGCATCGCCCCAGCCTGAAGGAGAACAGTATCAAGCCACATCAGCTGCACACGTGCTCGCCACATGTTAAACAGGCAACCAACAGAATAAACACCAAACCAACATACAGTAATACATGGCAAAACTTACCACTTTCAAGTTCGAATTCAAATCATGGACAGCCAGTATTGATCCATCCTTGATCTGTACCTTTTACTGGCCATAGTTGATTAAACAGGCCGGTGGAGTTTTGTTGAAATGCACACACAATTTTCCAGTTTTTGCAGGAAAATTTCTGTCACATTTCCATCAAAAATAAAGTGAATGCGCAGCGTCTATCCTCAGATGGTGGGAGTAAATGAAGGCTTGTGTTCAGGAGCAGTGCTGGTTGGCACATAAAGTTTCCTTCCACGTCTTCTTATAGCAATGATGCACAGTGAGGAGGATGGGATGGTCACCAAGCTGGAGGTGGTGCTGTGTTACATAGTGATGCAGATGAGTAACGGAAGAAAAGACTTGACTACTGACAAAGCTTTTGGGCAGTTCAGGAGCAGTGCTTTCTGTAGTCCATAACTGCCTTTGACATGGACTCTGGGCTTTGTAATTTTGCAGAAGTGATACATACAGGAAAAAGCTGCGTAAGACACTAAAGGTGGACTGCCACCTGAATAAATGCACAGTCTATCCTCCTGATAGTGGCTGCAGCTGTTGCACATGAAGTGCATTTCTCGACAGTATTTAGAGAACACAGAACTGCTTTCACACATCCCGGCTACTTAGCAGCTTCCCACCAGGAACCTTTCAGGCGCAATCCACCATGTTGCAACCGTTTGGTCGCTTGCGGTTTTAATCACAGCTTTCCAGCGAGTCAGCTGGTCACTTTTTGCACGTATTAAAGGTGATCCCTTGTTAGACCTTGATCACAGCAGTGATGAAATGACTGAAGCTGCTTAACACAGCAGCAATGTAGTTTGTCTTTGTCTCACACCAAACACACGGCGTTAAAAGAGGCCTCACAAGTCTGTCGCTGGCAAACTGCTCTCACCAGATGGGCTCATAATGCTGATAATGTGTGTGTGTGTGTGTGTGTGTGTGTGTGTGTGTGTGTGTGTGTGTGTGTGTGTGTGTGTGTGTGTGTGTGTGTGTGTGTGAGAGAGAGAGAGAGAGAAAGAGATAGTCTCTCTTGCCCCCGTGTCAATGTGTCTGCCTATCTCAGTCTCACAAAGACTCGCACTCTCACGCGGACACATACACTCAGCAGTGTTATACAATCAGCAGGAGCAGCAAACACAAGCAGAGAACATCTGTGGAGCAACAGAAAGCCAAATCCTCTCCGCTGGGGGACAGTGACCATGGGCACAACGGCATATGGATGGGCCAGAGCTTTCCAACGAGGCCAAATAATGATTGATGCTAGCAGTCGCTCGCCACGCAACAGCCTGTGCATACCGAATTCACCAGGGAGGCTCTGCTGCAGCCAAATGAGCAAATAAACCATAATTTCATTGTCATTGATGATCAAATTATCCTACTAGTTGAAGTTGGACCAGGATGCACATACTTAGTCTCTATTTTGCTGTATCTGCCATTGGGATGGAAAAGAACAATAATAAGAATGATGATATGACGTGTGTGTCATTGAAACTTTTGAGCCGAGAAATGCAATGCATCCTTTTTTGGCAGAGTGCTGAGCAAGAGGATGACGAAAAGTTCTGTAACAGCAGCTGCCATCTTCAACTTGCAAAACCCAGAATATATCCAATCTAGCACTGAATTCAGCTCAAATCACCTTACAGTAATGTTGCCAGGCATAAATCCCACATTGTTACCTTAAGAAAAACACTTCGTCTGTGGTTTAGCTGAAATAAGCCAGCTGAGTTCCTATAAAGAAGATGCAAAAATCTCCATTGCTTTAGATAGTTAATTATTTATATATATTGATGGTTATGAGCCTTGTGGTGATCATTAATTGTACATGGTTTCTAATTAATATAATTTCCAAAATCACTTGTATCAATCAAATCTAGACAATTCTTCCAACAATACAGTTCCAACATATTGGAGTGCTGTTGTGTTATGACTCCTGCAGTACTTACATACTAACACAATACCCATCACGATACACTTGTACAAGCTGGGCCCTATTCTTGTGTTCTGCCAACAAAGCAGTGACCTTGCAGCAGCGAACTGACAGTAAAGTGTTACTGGAGGCAAGCAGATGTTCTCTCACCTGCATCTGTTCTGTAATTGTCTGTGGCATATATGATGCTAAATGGGTCGAGGGCACAGCTAATAGAGATGCAAACTGTTGACACGCTGCAATTTTAATATCAATGCTCAAGTCTCCCCCCTTTCACCGCATCCTTGTGCACACAAAATAAACCTGACTGATTAAACCGCATCATGTGGGGAGAGCAGGTCTGCTGTGTGTGTGCGTTCTGTCTGCAACTTCTAGTTTGCAGAATGTGACGTGCATTTTCAAAGAACTGCTCGAGAGTCATTTAATGTGGCTGCATGAGTTCAATGTTTTTCACCACGCTCTTTTAAAAGAAGAAAAAAAACAGGTTGACTTGATATTTTGCGCAGGGTCATCACAAGGATTTCAGAAGATGGACCTAAGTGGAAACAGACAATTCTATTTAAACACTGGATATGATTGCTCATACGGCGCTATTCCTAAATTCAGAAAGTTGAAACTGTGATCAGCATCTATACAACTGGCTGCACCACCAAGGTTTACAGAGACAGCAGCATTGTTTTTACCTGCAGAGAGCTTGGGGTGTGTCCATGTACTGTGTATTGAACACGGAATATACAGAGAAATACTTGCTTGACAGACTTTGTGCAAGGTGTGTGTACATTTGGATACAAATTAAAGCCTGACTGACCAGTGAGGTGACTGGTTGCTTCCAGATTGCACCAGATTGACTGTCAACACAAGGAGCCAAGCTGACCCGCTGATACCGCTGTGACAGAATACAGCTGTGATTGCTACCAGCTCTTTATACACCTACTGATATTGCCCCCCCCCCACCCCCCCCCACCCCAAACTTAACCCTCCCAACAAATTATACAACTGTGTCACCAGTGTGCCAGAACCTTTGGTCACAGCCAAGTGAGGCCGCACTGGGAACATGTGCCACCACCTGTGCACTCACCTTGATTCCTTAAATAGGGCACCATGTGCCGAAGGGGAACAAGCCCGACTTTAAAAGTTGCCTGCACACTTGATAAGAAAAACAGGATAAACAAACTTTCTTGTTCGCAGCAACTCTTTGCTCCACCTCTCTG
The DNA here is from genome assembly GCF_039877785.1 of Chaetodon trifascialis. Lineage (NCBI taxonomy): Eukaryota > Metazoa > Chordata > Actinopteri > Chaetodontiformes > Chaetodontidae > Chaetodon > Chaetodon trifascialis. The sequence continues at coordinate 8,542,951 of NC_092064.1, read as the reverse complement.
CAGTACTTTACTAATGACAGACTAGTATATTTTATTTCTCAGTGTCCATTTTGTTGTCCAGCTGCTGTAAAGAGATAGATGTCTATTTTGACAAATGCATAGATTTTCTGTTTATTTTTGCTATATGTCTGTGGAACAGCTGTGTCCATTGACCTTACATCTACCTCCATGGTGTGGTTTTGTGAAGAAAAACAATCAGGCTGTGCTTTACATGCACTCTGCATACTGCTGCTTTTTGCAACTTCATCTGTACACTTTACACTGTATAAGTATTCCCACACACCTCCATTGTCAGATATATTTCCAGAGGTGACAGCAGCTCTGAAGGGGAAATTACTGTTTAGCATCTGCAGAGTTTTATTGTAATGTGTCCGTGTTAGTGTGTGACCTCTCTACCGTGAAACAAAAAGACTTCTTTGTCAACCGCAGGACAAGGATATCCCACAAGGCCTGCTTGAAGCTGACATGTTTGTTTTAGTGGCTTGTGCACATGCACATCTTCACCAGCGTACAAACACACAACTGCACTGTCAGTTCTGCACGGTCCCATTAACCGCAGCTGATTTGACGGTGTGTACATATGTAAGCCTGTTTAATACAATTAGACTTCCAGGCTTCCTGAGTGGATGTGTAATGAACCTCTTTTGTGGGAGCTACAGCATGAGATTCAATAAGAAGAGCATCTCGTTATCCTGTTAATATTGATAGAAATAGTGTGAAGTGCGTCAGTGTGTTAATTAGTGCTGTCCTTGTTGGAATTAAGAGTACCTGATGTAATAATGTATAGTCGTTGAAAGTGATAATCTTCTGTGTGTCTGTGCTAAAGTGTTGACAGTCTTTTTGGCCGTTTATGACAATTTTCTTCAGATGATTTTGCACTTTTTTCTTGAACATCCTGTTGCGGAAACTCCACCCAACTCTATATCATTCATCCATCCATCATCAACAGATCCGTCTCGCTCTCTCTAAAGGTTCTTGGCTCTCAGCTCTCTCCATAGATCCACCGCCACCCTGACATGTCGTTTCTCATAATTTATCATCAACTTAGTCTGCAGCATGGCCGGCTGAACTACACTGTATAGAGTATGGCTTGATAGATGGCCATAAAAACACACACACACACACACACACACACACACACACACACACACACACACACACACACACACACACACACACACACACACACACACAAGCTCATGGACAGAAGCAGGAAAGGACATAGTGTCAACAACCTATGAATGATCTTTAGAGAGATAACAAAGATTGGTCGACTGTTTAGTATTCTCAGAAAAGAGCATACTGAGTTTTAAATGTGTCCTTTTAGATATCAGGTGCGATCATATTATCCACTGATGAAGGATGGCAATGTGTGTCATGACTCCCAGAGAATGACGTCTACTGGTTTTCTCCTAGCAGTGCCACAAATTTGACATTTTTTTGAACAGAGGTGTGAGGGTCAAATGAGTGTGCTGCATGAGGCTTGGCCTTGTGGCTACATAATGTTTGATGACACGGGTGGACACAGAGACTTTCCAGTAGGGCTGTACCAAATGTTTTTTTTTTTGTTGTTTTTTTTTTACATTCAAAGCTTCTATTGAGGTCTTCAAATGAAGCTTTGAATGTCTGTCATCATTTTTTTTTTTTTTTTTTTTACATCATCCACCAGAAAAAACTAAACATTGAATTTTCCCTCTTGCATGAGTTTGTCTAGTGGGATCTTTTATGTTTTTTTGTGTTTCTCACATCAGTTTGACTGCTGGATCATATGAATACTGTACAGCAGCAGCAGGCAGTGCGTGTGAGTGCATATGTGTCTGTCTCTGAATGAACTCAGCACTCACCAGACTCCGGTTATTTCACTTATTTCCTTCCGGTTTGTTCTCTCTTTTCCCTCTCCTCTCTGTATGTTCATTAAGTAAACTACATTTACTGAGGCTTCAGAAATGATGCCATTTCGAAATACGGAAATCTAAAACAAATACAACAATGGAAATGTGCTGCAAATAAAAAAAGAAAACATGCTGCAAAATGTCACAAATATAGGAATGATTCAAAGTTTAAAACACTTAAAGTCCAAGAATGCCTCACATCCAGTAAACACAACAGAAACTCTCCAGGCCTCCAGGGCATGCTCTCTTGTCTGGCCTCTCACTCTCTCTCAGGTCACAAATCAAGCTGTTTCACTTAGTGCTCCTCCTAGGGGCCTGGAGAACTTCCGTTGTGCTGACAGGATGTGCAGTGTGGGGAAATACATTTCCCCTTCAGCGAGCAGTCAATGAAGAGAGACTTACAGTAATGTTAAAGGTCAGCACCTCCACAGCTTGCTGCTTCGGACAAGTTGATGTGAAGATAAATCCACTTTTTAATCCCAAAAGTTTCAAAAATACACTCTCCTCCCACCTGTAAACAGATCTGGATCAGAGCAGAATTTAGTGGGACTCTGGGTGTTTATTCCTCCTGAAGCTCCAGTCTGCCCCGGGCGCCTTCCTCTGGAGCTCCCCAGCTCTCAGCAGCTGTCTGTCAGAGCCTCTCCCTCCACTCTGCCCGGTCCTCCCCACACAACACTGTAAAGCTGCACATTCTAATGCTGATTTAGAATTCAAATGTCAACATTGTGAATGAAGCTTTTGAGCTTTGAACTGTTTGGTCCTACTTTCTAACCACCGCACGGTGAAGCATGGATAGCGATGCAGCGGTACAGCAAAACCAGGCATGTGCAGCTGCTGTGCCTGTCTCCACCGGAAATACTGCTGTGTCTTTCCTCAAATTGAACAAAGGAAGTGAAAGTGCAGTAAAGAAACCAGTCAATCAAAGGCTCAGGAGAACCGCAGATCTTCCAATGTACATTTGAAAGTGGCTAAAACTGGGACGCATTTGAGATCAACGACAAGTTCTGATAGTGAGGAGAGTCGTAGCTAAAAGCAGCTTCACCCAGTTCGGTTCTGACTTGAGGTAGGGCCTAGCAAGAATGGTGAGCGATTTATAAACACTCAACAAGCAGCATTTTAAAATATATTCTACAAGCAGCTAGAAGGCAGTGTAAAGATTTAACAACAGCGGTAATGTGCTCAGTTCTCTTGGTTCTTGTCAGAACTCTGGCAGCAGCTGCTGCCTGACAGTCTTTTTGGGAAGACCAAACAAGAGACTATTACAATTGTCCACCATGCTGGAAATTAAGGCATGAATGAGTTTCTTTAAATCTCGTGTGGCCATGAGAGCTCTAATTAGTTTGAGAGGATAAAATACAGATTTTAATATTGCTTCAATGTGGCTGCTGAAGCTCAGGTCTGAATTAATTAAGGCAAAGATTTTGAACTTGGGTTTGCTTTGGCAAGTTTTTTGCAACAACTTTGTTGCAAAAAACAATGAATTCCAGCTTCTCTATGTTCAATCGAAGGAAATTTTATTTGTATCCAGCTGTTGCTCACTCTAAGCATTGATAGAGTCAGGGACCACAGTCACTTGGTTAAAGTCAGATCAAGATCAAGCAGCACAAAAACTGATGTTTTACCTGAATCACTATTCAGATGAATGTTGTTTAACACCTCATCAGTGCAGCCTCAGTGCTGTAATGTGGTCTGAAGCCAGACTGAAATCTGTCCAAAAGACCTTTTACATTTAGAAAGTTGTTGAATTGAATCAAAACAACCTTCTTAATATTTTTGCCATTAAAGGCAAGATTAGAGATCAGTCTGTAATTATTCTATTTCAGGGGATCCTGGTTGCTCTTCTTTACAAACAGCTACAGTGATTTTTGAAAAATGCCTGCTGGGACTCAGCTATTGACAATTTTCAGCACATCCATTTCCAATCAAGTGGAAATGTTTTGGAAAAAAAAAAATAAAAGTTTGTTGGCAGAGTGTCAAAAAAGCAGGTGGGTGAATTAAGATGCTTCACTCCAGAGTTTTAGTATTGATGGTATTGGATGTTGCCGAATTGTTTCCAGGAGCCTGCAGCAACGATCTGAGTCCATACTGTAGTTTTAGTGCAAACTCTTGTGTTGGGGAAGTAGTTCACTCAAAAGTGGTAAATAAGGCATGACAGTTGTTGATATCCCTGTTGATGTTAGACTAAAAAGAATTTGTAGCCTTATTTATGGCAAAATTGTGAATTCAATCTCTTTAAAGATGTTGTGAATCTGAAGCAGTCAAGATTAGTTTTTTCTCCGTTTGAGAAACTTTCCTGTAAACTGACAGATGACAGATGTGGTGTTTCTCCAGCGGTGCTTCCTACCAGTGATATTTTTTTTTAGCTTTACAGGTGCTATAATGTCAATAACTTTAATCATAATAAAAATGGCGTTGCCAAAATTATCAAAGAACAAATTAGCAGATTTTGATATTAAGTTTATTGACAGACATGGTTAGTATGCTCAATTATATACCTTTTTTTTTCTTTTTTGGACAGAAACTGGTCTGGTTTGGTCATCAGGAGAAAACGACCACTAATATCCAAATCAAGTGTGCGCCCTTGATCATGCGAGGTCCCTTTCACAAGCTGCAACAGTTTTGTCTTGTGGATTAACAATGTGAATGTTAGATTTGCTATGAGTTCAAAAAAGTCTATTGAGACAACAGAAAGCAGCTTAGTGACGTTCTCAAGAAAAATTGCAGAGGACTTCGGAGGTCTGTCAATTATTAACAACAGAATTTTTGCTGTGACTTTCAAATCTCATGCCAGCCCTTGGAAACTTGTTAAGCTCTGAATATTGCACAGCTTTTGGTGCATACACGTTTTGCATGTACTGCCACAGAGGAAGATTAAGTGTGCATGTACAACATTGTCACAAACTTGCACTATGGTCAGCCATTGTTCTGTTTTTTTTATACTTGGCACATCAATTGCTACCACAGTTGGGGTGGCCAAGCAGACGCATACGCTGCCTTTGAGCAGAAATAGCACGCAAGATGTTTATTGGACAAATAGTGTATTAACACAGTGTGCCCACAAGAATCTGTGGAATTCTAAAAATAAATCATTTAGTGCTGAGGTCCTCAAACGTTTCATTAGGCAACACTGTCTATTCAAATGTTACCAGCATTTGTGCAATAATCAAGTTCATGACCTGCAGAACTAATGATATTTAACCTTCAGCTGTTTAATGCTAATGAACAAATGCTAACATGCTAACAAGCCTAACTGAGCACAGCCTTGCAGAGTCACCGGCAGCAGATTCGTAGTTTTTTTTTTTTAACACTACGTGTATTCTGCTTCATCAAAAAGCACTAAACTGCAAAAACGAAGGAAGAGTCTCACATTGCTTTCATGTTTTCTTTTCAAATCACAGTTCCACATCAATATTTAGCATCTTTTGGAGTAAAACCCATGGTATTGGTGATTTAGACCAGGAACAGTCATTTTTACGTCTGAAATCGCTGCAGGAATCCCAGCTCAGATTTGAATGCTTTGTCATATTATTCCCAAGCAGTAAATAAAGTGACTCACGGCAGATTTATTACTACCATGGTAATGTGCTTATAGTTTCATCTTCCTTTGATGTCAGCCATTAGTAATCATTCCACCGTGTGTATGTGTTTGACAAAACAGCCAAGGCCAAGTGTTTTCTAATTAGCCCCTATTATCTTGAAGTTTATTGCAGTCACTCACTACACGACTTCACCGCAGTAATCCTTCAAACAATACCTCTGCATCAGCATTTTGCAATGTCTGCTTAACAAGGTTCGAATGCTTTGTATTCCTCTTTGCCACTCGCGAGGGAGCCGCAACAGACCAGAACAGGACTCCCCATGACCAAGACTTAGCTAATGATGAGTGAAAGGGCCTCGGTGTGCTCAGGCTCATAAATATCTGTCTCTGTTTGTCAGTGTCTGTCTGTCTGTCTGTTTTAACGCACTGCAGGCAGAGCAGCATCTGCCAAGCAGCGATTATGCCGATGGTAGCTGCTAGCTGTCGTGTAATTATGAACGCCTTATTGTTGCCTCTCTTTAAAGACACACTTTCATTGTTGCTAAGAAGAGTGATAAAACTAGAAAGAAAGATAAAAGGCATGCAGACAGAGAGATGGAGTCCACCAGGGATGCTGGAGGGAGCGCTTGTTCTAAATGATGCCTTATGGTTTTGCGGGGAAAAAAAAAAAAAGTTTAATTGTTTTTTCTCCTGTTTTCTTTTTCACCAAATGACTCATCCGCTTCCCCTCTTTCCACTGTGACCCCCACCCCAGCAGCTCTCTTCCCACATTTCCTCTCCCTTACATCACATGCAGAAAATCAAAACATGGGAAGAATGAAGGTAAAATGAGGAGTGTTAGTGGAGTGGCTTACAAGCAACTCATCTCCCAGAGTTTTTTTTTTCTTTGCCTCTCGTTCTTCTCCATTGGTGTAAAAGTACAAGGCTGACAGAATGTTCAAAGTCTTCAGGATCAAAGAAGAGCACTCTGCTTTTCTGAGTGATGGGGGTGGGAATGGATCCAGAGGGTGAGCTCGTGTCAGCCTGCATCATGTCTCCCTTTTCTCCCTATCGCCCACTCTGTCTGTCTTTCTCTTTCCCCTTGTTCTTCCTCTCGTCTGCTGTCCCTCTCTACATGTTTAGTGTATCTTATTTTATCTCTCTCCCCCGCCTCTGTTTTTTTGTCAATTTGCTCAATCTTTTGCTCTTCCTTCACCGCCTCTCGCTCTCTCTCTTCCCTCCTGTCATCCATCCATCTCCTCCACCCCTCACAGTCATTATCCATCCAGTTTTATCATTTATGCAGCTCTATCTTCTATCTTCCTCCTCCTTCTCTCCCTCCATCCAACTGTGCCTCTAACTCTCCCTCGTCTCTTTCATTTCCCGTGGAGGCCCATGTGGCTGATGGCTATTCTAATCAGCTGTAGCAGTTTCAAACGTGGCATGACTTAATTTTCAAATTGATGGTAAATGATAAATCAAAGGCACCGTAATATTAAAGCGCCAGAAGGAATCCAAGTCCTTGCGGATCCATGCTTACACTGGAGGCCTATTTCTGGGTGGGTACAATGGAGGAGTCGAGTATTCAATTAGTTTACTGCCTTGCACCTGCAAGCAAAAATCCTAGGTCTAAATCACACGTTAAAGCACCCGAATGAGGTTTACTACACAGGTTTGCGTCATGTGCACAGCAGCTACTCACAATGTGAGTCAACCTTTTGGTTTACCGTGCAGTCCATATTACTTTCTCCACTGTGTCTCATTACTGAGCACAGAACGTTGCCAATAAAGCAGAAAGGAATGAAAATTGTTTCCAAAGCAGTGATACTCTCCCTCTGCATGGTTTCTTCTTTTGACAGAACACTGTCACAGCCTTGGCTTGTCATATGATTTGGCTTGTTACAGTCAGGACATTTAATGAGGCATTTAATCCACACGATGCATTTAGTGACCAATTATCTTTTTGCTCTGTTTTGGCCTTCTGTCAACACTGAGCTGATGTGTCCACCAGTGCATCATTTTGAAAATGTTGGTCTGACATTGTAGTGCGGTACAAATAGTATAAATAACTCCCATAAATGTAAGTCAGATAAATGATAAAATGCATTGTTTGCGTTGCAAATACGACCATTTTCTGACCTGACAAGCCTACTGGCAAGATGACATTGTTTGTGAATGTGTTCCAAAATCGTTACCTATTTGTCACAGAGCGGGTTTCGCAGAACCACCACAACACGGGTAAAGGTTTTATCCACTTTTTAATCTTGAATAGGCAGGATTCACAGCCACAATCACAGTCTCAAACACTACGGCAAACAATGTCCAGTAAACAAAAGGCTAAAGCAGGGGAACCGGGAACAGGAGAACAGGCGTGGTCAGAGACAGGCAACAGGAGATCAGTGCAAGATTCTGCTGGAGAGTCTTTCATGAGGACAATGACAATCCGGCAACGAGTGAGTGTGGCAGAGCAGCTTATATAGTGCACTGACTGCAATGAGTGTCAGGTGTGTGATCAGGTGAGCAGACCGGTGGGTGTGGCTGAGAGTGGAAAAGTACTGAGGCAAGGCAAGGCAAGGCAAGGCAAATTTATTTGTATAGTACAATTCATACACTAGGCAATTCAAAGTGCTTTACAGAAGCATAAAAATCATACATTTTGATTAGAAGAGAACAAAAAAATAAAAATAAAATACAATTAAAGGAAAATGAAAAACAGACACCAGTAAAAGACAATAATTTAGCATTTAAAATGATTAAAACCATTGAGCAAATACATTTACTTTAAGTAAAAGCTGTAGCAAATAATAATGTTTTCAACCCTGATTTAAATGAGCTGACACTTGGTGCAGACCTCAGGTGTGCAGGGAGAATGTTCCACAGGTGAGGAGCATAATAACTGAAAGCTGCTTCACTTTGTTTGGTTCGGATTCTGGGAACACACAATAGACCTGTCCCTGATGACCTGAGAGGTCTGGATACTTCATATGGAGTCAATAAATTTAGAATATATTTTGGTCCTAGACCATTTAATGCTTTATAGACCAACAGTAAGATTTTAAAGTCTATTCTTTGACTCACAGGAAGCCAATGTAGTGATCTGAGGACTGGTGTGATATGGTCCATTTTTCTGGTGTTTGTAAGGACTCGTGCAGCCGCATTTTGGATCAGCTGTAGTTGCCTAATTGATTTTTTGTTTAGGCCAGTAAAGACTCCATTGCAATAGTCCAACCTACTGAAAATGAATGCATGAACAAGTTTTTCCATGTCTTCTTTGGACAGACAACCCTTGATTCTGGTTATATTTTTCAGGTGGTAGTAGGCTGATTTGGTAATCAGCTTTAAATGGTTGTTAAAATTCAGGTCCGAATCAATAATTACACCAAGATTTCTGGCTTTATCTGTTGTTGTCAGTGACATGGAGTTAAGTTGAGCACTGATCTTTGACCTTTCATTTTTGGGGCCAAAAACAATCACTTCTGTCTTATCTGCATTAAGCTGAAGAAGATTCTGGCACATCCACTCATTGATTTGATTAATACACTCACTCAGTGAAAGTAAGGGACTGTAGTCATGTGATGACACAGAAATATAAAGTTGTGTATCATCTGCATAAGTATGATTAGAAATATTATGATGCTCCATAATCTGAGCTAGGGGCAACATGTAGATATTGAAAAGAAGTGGTCCGAGAATGGACCCTTGTGGCACCCCACACATCATCTTTTTTCGTTCAGACACATGTTCACCAATTGACACAAAGTAGTCTCTATCTTGTAAATAGGATTTGAACCAGTGTAGTACAGTGCCAGTAAGTCCCACCCACTTTTCCAGTCTGTCAAGAAGTATGTCATGATCAACCGTATCAAAGGCAGCACTGAGATCTAATAATACTAAGACTGAGGTTTTGGAAGCATCATTATTCAGATGTATGTCATTTAAAACTTTGATAAGTACAGTCTCAGTGCTGTGGTGTGGACGAAATCCAGACTGAAATGCATTAAAACGATTGTGGATACTGGTGAGCAGATGAGGAAACAATGGCAGCAGGTAAGAACTGACACCTATTGACATGACAAAAATGTTTTTCTGCTGATCTGCTACTGCCGATTACAGTCTTTGTTAAAGGGTAGCGAGAAATCAACTTTTTTTCCATCCATCCATCCATCCATCCATCCATCCATCCATCCATCCGTTGTCTATACCCGACCATCCCTTTCAGGGTTGCGGGGGGGCTGGAGCCTATTAAATTATATCTGCAGTTACTTTTTTGTTGAGAAAATAAAGTTATTTTGCACAACCCCCCCCCCCCCCCCCCCCCCCCCCCACACACACACACACATTTCCTGGTACTCCACACCTTTTATATTTAAGTACAGAAATCTACTGTCAAGCAGTGTGGAGAGTTTGGATACCTCAGGAAAGCCTTGCAGGGATTTCTTCAAATTTGGCACAAAAGTTCAGTTGTACTCAGGGATGAATTGATTAGAATTTGGTGGTCAAAGGTCAACTTCACTGTGACATCACAATGTTCTGCAAAAACACTTTTCTGGCCATTATTCAACACAACATAAGATTATGACCATATTTCACATTTGGTCTGATACTATCTTGGTGACACTAATCCTGGGTGACCACCATCAAATTGTGGTGATTGTATAGATCATCTGTGCTGAGCATCTACATTTTACAGTTACAGTTGCATCAACACCCATATTTGAAGCATAGTGGTTCACCACAAGCTCATTAGTTCTGCTGATATCGAGCTTCAGGTGATTACCGTTGCACCATGTGATGAAGCTCTCCATCAGTCCTCTGGACTCCTCTGGAAAAATATTCTCCAAGTGAAGACAGCATGTTTCTGACTGGAAATTATTCACTGGAATCATAAATGTCAATATAGTGAGAGAGGCTCGTGAGCTAGAGCAGTCGTCCACCAATCAGGAGGTCAGTGGTTTGATCCCTGGCCTTGGCAGTGCACATGCTGAAGTATCCTTGGGCAAGATACTGAACCCCAAAATACTGCCCCTGATGCTGCGCCATCAGTGTGTGAATTCATATGTACGTCGCTTTGGATAAAAGCGTCTGCCAAATGACTAATTGTAATTGTAATCTGTGTGACAGCAACTCACAAAGCCAACTTTACGTTGCATCGATCATCTTTCTATTGTGACTCTATTACATCTAATACTTGCAGCTGTTTCTTCAATGCAAGGGTTAAATTTGGCATGATTAACAGGTATTAGCCAAGTTCTAATTTTATATCTTGCACTCCTGCTTGCTGTCATATAACAGGAGAAACACCTGCAACATACTTAGATAAATTGAAACCCCAAAATAAGAGGAGACTGAATATTTTAAGCTTCGATTTACCGCTTTATTTTGTTAAAAAAAAAATGTGTATCATATTTCAACCTCACATCCTTAACATATAATAAAAATGGTATTGATTGCCAGTGTATTTGACAAACTCTGCTGTGGATTGGACGTTTTCGGAACATTTTAAAAATTATATGTATGACTGCGAACCCTTTTTTTAAGGCAGAAAAGAAGAATAGTGTGAATTCTGAGTCTTTCAGGGTTTGACACGTAAAAGCCTTCTTCTCACACAAGAAACTAAAAGCTTTATTTGAAAAAGAGTGCATCTCTCTGCATTGTAAAGATCACAAATCCATGGTGAATAATGCACGACAAACAGGCAATAATTCTCCGAAAAAATGGATGAGTCTGCCAACAGGATGTCACTCGACTTCATGGTCTTTCGAAATGTCTCACAAATGTGCAACCTGTAATAGTTTTGTCAGATATGTGCAATTATGGGCACAGAAGAAAGGTTCAACACACACCCACAGGCACACACAACGCGTACATGTTATTCTCTCTACCTGCTGTGAAAAACGGGTTGCCAGTCTTTATCTGACTCTGACATTAGGAGAACTCCAGCTGTTCTGAGCATTAGTTCTTCCTTCTTAATGTGTCCCCTTGAAGTGTGTTGTTGTACGACTGTGTGTGTGCTTTGGTGTGTGTGTGTGTGTGTGTGTGTGTGTGTGTGTGTGTGTGTGTGTGTGTGTGTGTGTGTGTGTGTGTGTGTGTGTGTCTGAAATAGGTGGAGGGGCAACAAGCTTATGGAACCGTTCCCAGGCCAGTAGTATATCTCTGCACTGTGGCATTACGGCTTCTCGGTTAATGTTGGTACAATACAGGTCAGGCTAATCTAGCCGAGAGGGGTGTGTGTCCATCTGTGTGTCTGTGCGTGTCTTGTATATATGTTTATCTGCGGGCTTTGTGTGCCTGTGCATTGCACCAGTTTGCGTAGAGGAATACATCAGCCACCTTTTGTGTGGAGAATTCCCAAAGGCACCCTCTCTGTCGCTCTCCCTCTTCCCGTCTCTGTGTCTCTCACCCTCTCTCTCTCTCTGCATCGAGGCTCAACCAACCACTTTGAAATGCAGAGAGCGTCTGCGAGGACTGTGGCTAAGCCAGGGCTTGATGCTGTCTTTCAGATAGGGTGAACTTTTTAAGAGCTGGGGAAATAGCCGAGCTCTGACGGCCGAGGAGAGAAGGGGAGGTGGCAAGCAGCTGGGATCAGACCAGAGCAGAGCCGGATCTCAGGGACGAGCCATAAATAAATGAGGCCAGGCCACTCAACTGGCTGTGGTCCGGCTGTTTGGCTGCTGGGAGGGAGGAATTGAAAGGGTGGCTGTGGAGTAGAAGTGAAGGTATAGAGCTCTTAGGCTGACAGGAAGTAGAATGAAAGGACAGTTTAAGATTTGTGGAAGTGGAGATAAGACAAACTCCTTTAGTGTCTGGATGGTGGAGTTTGTTGCTCTCAGCAGTCTCTTGGCTCTTTAACATTTGTGGGTGAATGTGAGCATTGATTGTTCTTTCAGTATTCAAATCACTATGATCTGATGTGTCCACTGCTAATGATGTGTCTCACTTTGGGAGAACATAGATTTGGTTTGTAAACAAGGCGGCATGCCTGCCTTCCTCTCAACTTCCTCTCCCTCCCAATGCGATTAGGAGTGTAATGGGGACATAATAGCACAGCAGACAGAAATGGTTCTCGAACGTACCCATCCATACAGCCTCCCCCCCAGCCTTTTCCCAACCCCTCCACCCTGCTATTGCTCTGACTCCAATTCCGTCTGTCTCCGCTTCTGCTCAGGGAAATACAATCAGAGCATAAGCCATTGACAAATTCCCATTATATGCAATTTCATGGACGATAAACCCATTTGAAATCTGAATGATCCCCTGAATGCATGCATGCAGCTCCCCCAATGAACTAATTATGATTTTTTTTTTTTTTTTATTATTTACTCTCATGGAACCCAGGAGACAGATTTTGTTTCCTGCAATGAAGCTGGGCAGAGAAATGACAGAAAAATGTCACTGTATGACAAAGCAACAATGGAAGAAGAAGAAGAAGAAGAAGAAGAAGAAGAAGAAGAAAACGCCTTTGTGGCAAAATACATCTTATCCTGTGGCACAAATTTGCCCAAACATCCAGTGTGTTTCCAACTGTTGGCTAAGCTGTAATTTACCTTTCAACCCAATGCCATTTTTGGTCATGCTCGGGACAGTATGGAAACAAGAGCTTCTGGTCTAAATGCAATATCTGGAATTTTGTTGAAGACAGATTATGCCGTAGGTGTCAGTTAACTGTTTCAGTCATCCTGAAGTAACTTCATATCCCCTCTAAAGTAACAGAACTTTCCACAACTCTTAAGTACAGTGCCGTTCAGTGTTCTATAGACATGAAAAGTCCCATGTGACCAGAGCCTCTAAGACTTTTCGCTGCTGTGATCAGTAGATTAAAGCAGCAAAGCCCCTTAAACACTTACATGAGCGTGCACTTACTCAGACACACACACACTCACTCCACAGCAGAAGTAGTCATTCAAGCATCACAGGAAGCTTGTGTTTCTTCTGCCATTTTCAACAGTACAAGCAGATGATCCATCACCACATCTGTGAATGTACATCCCATGTTGTTACACATTTGTAGCTACAGCAACAAGTGTGTCTCTCCTGCTCAAAGTAGTGCAGAATGTCACAGTGACAGGGTGTCTGATATCTAAGATTTGAGGTGTCAAGTGTAAAAGTGTCAAGATTGTAAAGATGATTCAAATGCAGCATCCCTCTGTGGTTTATCTTGTTTCTTTTCTCAGCAGCTTGCTCACACAAACACCATCACAACCATAAAGGTCTCACAGTCTCATTCTTTATGCTAGGATTTTGTGGGATGATGTCTTTTTGCAATTTGCCCCCTTAATGTGCAACATACATCACTTTACCTTCCTTGTAAACACTATAAATTTTCTCATACGAAGTTGCTTTCTCTCCAAGTTCACAATCTGTAATGTGTAACACTTTGAAAATGTTTTCACTTAAACAAATACATGGCACAGTGCATGCATATGTTTCTATTTTGATGTACATTTCCATTAGAAATATGAACCAGTTACATCTTTGCACTGACGATAAATAAATCCTTATGTTTGTTGCAGTATGACTTTGAATCAGACTAGAGAGCATTTGGATTCAAAACAATTCCATAATTCATATAGTTCTAGAGGTTGAGGCCCCCTGCATGAAACACATACTGGCCCATAGATTATTTACAGCTTTTTTTGCATCCATTGCTTTTGTTTGCTATGCAACACTTCACTTAAGTTAATGAAATTTCTGCAGAAGATTAGCGGCAGCTCTAAATGGCCCCCAGCTTCTTCAGCAATGGGTTTAAGCCGGTCATTATGCTCGTCATTCTTCATCCAGTCTTAGACTTTAAACTCCGGCCTTCCACTCAAAAGTACTGTGATTGTGGCATCATCAATCGTTACTGCTATAAACTAATTATACATCCAGATACAATTATGCTTCTGCGCATCATGACAGTAAGGGCCACTTTTAACGTAATGGTTCATCTCCCCAAAGAACAGTCTGATGATATTGGCTTTCTGATCTATAACTTAGCTCGATTACAGCATCATTCCAATGAGATGTCTAATGTCCCCAGGCAGTTTCCAGGCCTGTCTGATTCGGTGCAACAGTTGAGGTTCAGAAGACGGAAAGTCACACTCCCAGCGGATTAGCACTCACTTTTATTGAGAAGGGAGAGATGGTGATTTCATGTGAGTCATTTTAGAGAGACCTTTACCAAATTGACACTGACATTTCTGGTAAGAGCAGCTACAGTTGGAAATGAATCTTTAACCGCTGAGTGTGCTGGACAGCGCCATATGCCACGGTCTTTCAACTCACTTCTTCACATGCCTTTCATTTCACATCATGTCTGGACTTGAGCTGATACAAACAAGACTAATGGACTGTTTGTTTGGCTTAGTCAGATTATTTTCTGTATTGTAAACTGTGGAGACCATACTCCTGTAACAGTTTTTATGACCAAATTAAAACTATAATTTTAACTGCACACAAATTTAAGAGGCTTGTCTGACAAATGTATTGTATTTGTGCCTGTTGCTAAAACTCTGATGACAAGAAATCCCCCTCTCTTGCATTCTTGCCATAAATTGGCACTGTTGATAATTATCGTTTCTTTACTGCACTCACAAATTTAGTGTCAGATCTCATATAAGAGAATTTCGACCTTGTTGCACAACATTGCCTCTTTTTTCTTTCCTTCATTTTATTTTCAATCTGCAACATTGTCTAAAATGTCAGCATTTTGCATCCTTCAGTCCAAATCTCCAAAGATGCTTAAAAAAGGAAGAACTTGAGAAATATAAGTGGGGATCTGCACCACGCAGGGCATGTAAAATATTTGAAAAACATGGTTTGATACCAGAACAGTTTCTTCTCCTCGAGTAACAGCCTCTTAACATTTGGTAATCTTGCACATAGAGAGAGTCACATAAATATTCAAGTTAGCTCATTTCTGCACCTGCAAATTATATGAAAGCTTAATTACTGAGGGTGCAATGCAAAAACGTGTAGCTGTATACACGAGTAGAAACAAACCGTCGCTTTGAAAATGGTCATAGGCTAAACCAGGACGTCTCAAAATCTGGACCAGATGGCCATGAATTAAGGGAGTTGGTGGTGAACAATGGAAATACAAATGAAGAAGGTTTGAGAGAGTTATATTTTATTTCTGTTGAGTTTGAGAGAAATCTGTTTACATTTCCGTAAATGTAATCTGGTTGCATTATTGAGAGCGATATAGTGGCTGTTTCTGGTTAAAATAATAATTATTAAAGGATCTTACTCTTTAAGAAGAAGGTGTCTCTATAGGGATTCTTTCCATAACAACACTTAGAATAGCAATCTGAGCCTGTCCGTGACAAAAACAAGCACTTAAAGTGGTTTTAATGTGGCCTATTTCCCTATTGTTGACATCATGGTGGTGATGTTCATTGCTGAAGAGTGTTATGTGTTGTTGCTGCTAAGGTCATAAACTTGACACCAGAGAATTTTCTACCAGCTCCTAAATCGCAAATACAGAATGTCATTCTGTCTGACCCTTGTTGGCTTCGTTTCATGCCAGCCCAGTCACAAGAGATGTGATGTTAATTAATTGATTAGGCTAAATGTTAGTATCACCAATTGAATTAAAATCAGATGCGGACCTCTGGGCACTGTCACTTCTGAATAATCACCCAGAGAACCACAGATTCAGGTTTCTATAAAATGTTTCCCTGACTGCCTACATGGGTGGTTGTTGACAGTTATGTCCCTGCAGAGGCCTATGCCACAGCAGGATTTGAGAACACCAAGGTAACGTCATGTTTGATCTGGGTTTCCAGGGTTACAGCAGTGGTTAAGTTCTTAATTGGGTATAACACCATGGCAACTTGTGCTGCACACCTAACCTGCTCTAGAACAGGTTATGTTTGAGATATCTCATTAAAAGCACTGCAGACCGACCACTCAGTTCTTTTGGAAAATGGCATCATAGAAGATCCCATGGCATTCGTTGTGTAGGAGGGCCACATTCTGTCTCTTCATTTAATTTTACTTTCTGTTGGCTGCAAGCAATGTCAAAGTAATTTCATTGTGCTTTTGTATACCGAAATCATCCTGAAACAGAAACTCATTGAAACACCAAACCCTTGTACTTTTTGTGCTTAATAAGATATGAAAGTAAGCCTATTTACTGCTTTGTAACCAGGTGTTTTGTAGCAGCACTTTCTCCTCTACAGGCCAGTGGCATGTGGGTTCTTCCTTACTTGGATGATTGGTTGATATTTGCTCCCACTCAGGAGCAGGTAATCTGTGGCGTGACTCTTTTGTCCCATGTGACCCAGCTGGGTCTTACTGTGAATGTTCTTAATTTCTAAGTCAGCAAGTTATGCTCATCAGTGTTGCCCTCGATTCGGTGTTAATGAGTGCCTCTCCCTCTCCCTAGAGGTTGGACAACATTCTTTGTCTCTCATTTTCAGAAAGGTACAAGGCTACTGTGTGACCTGTTCCTCTGGTTGCTGGACAAATTAACAGTAGCAATGCCGGTCATCCCTCTAGGCCACCCTTCATTGCGCCCCTTGCAGACCTGCATCAGCAATTTGGGCCTCAAGCCCAAGAGGCACCTTAGACCATGGGTCTCTGGAACACTCAAGAAACAAGGCTTATCTGTGCTGCAGTGTTCTCTTGGGCTCACTTCCCTCCCACCACGAGATAGTGGTGACGGATTTGGCTCTCTCAGACTTGGGGGTTGTGTGGAAATGCAAGGCAGTCCAGGAGACCTGGAGTTTTCAGCACAGACTCCAGCAGCATAATGCAAATGCCGGTGTGCAGAACAAGGCTGTGGACATGCCGCTCCAGCAAACCTGTTGTAGAGGAATCAAGTCACTAAACCTGTGGGTCTAATGTTTGCACTCGTTAATGTGTTGACCTGTTTGCTATGGCAATGTTGACACACTGTCCGCTATGAGGCAGTCCATTGGGGCAGGATGCTCAGACTGCTCCCTGTATGCCTACCCTCCACTTAATCTACTTATGCTGACACGTCACAGACAGACAAAACCGCACAGTGCTACTGGTGGCTCCATATGGATTGGGGAGGATATGTTTTTCTGTGATCTGTCGGCTTCTCCATGTTGTGCCTTGACCTCACCCACTTGGAAAGGGCCAGGCCCACTTCTGAGTTCTTGCAATCAGGCTGTGGTCCAGACTATACTTAATGCTCAAGCATCCTCATCTAGGGCACTGTATGCCAACAGATGGAAACTCTTTTCCAGTTGGTGCACGGATCAACACTTGGACCCTGAGTATTCCTCTGTGCTGTGCCTATATTGCTCAATGTTTTGCAGATGTTTCTCAATAAGGGGCTGTCGGTCTCTACCATTAAGATGGATGTTGCTGACTTTTCAGCTCACCATGTTTTGATGGACATTCAAATGAGTGCAGCAAGTTTGTAGTGGCGGAACATTTTATGTTTCACAATGCTCACTGTCACAATGTTATGAACTCGTTCAAATCCTGATAATAAGGTGTAATTACTCTGATTTTATGAGCAGTGGATGCTGCAGTGAATACTTTTAGTTCAAGTTGATTGACAGCCTTTGTAAATGTTTTGGAATCTCATTACCTAACAGATTTGTGCCTTGTTTAATTCATCATCATTACAGCATGTGTTGAGTTGTGTGGCTTTGTGACAAATCTCTTTTCAGTCACATTGCGCCACTGAACTGCATCTTTTGGGCAACTTCAGTCACAGAATGGGCCAAGAAGCAATAACAGAGGCTCTGTATGTAATCAGCTTTCATTTTATTAAACTAGACTTATACAAATTAAGACGAAGAGCAGAAAAATGAAATACTGTCGTGTACTTACATATATATCTATCCCTGTGTGTATTTTTAGTAATACAGCAACATCAGAGGCAGAGTAGCTATATAGACATGTGAAATCATTCAGTACTTAGCTCTTCACCACTAAAAATGTCCCCACTTTGGAGGATGTCCCTCAACTTTCAAACGTGAATTGAAGGCATCAGATTTTCACGAGAGCAGAAATGAGAGAACAAACACACACACACACACACACACACACACACACACAAACCGACACAGGCTTGTAAATCCTTTTGTGTTCGACAGGAGGCTCTTGTCTCCATCTGTTCCAACAAGGAGGGTCACTAGTTAGGGTAATGATGATGAGACAAAGACAATGAAGCACATTGACAGGCAAGCAAGAAATCTTGACTGTTCAGTTTCACTAACTATACCAGCATGGGGGCAGTCAACTGTTATCAAATGCAGTGTGCAGGAGTACAATTACACAGAGTACAGAGTAAAAGATTTGTCTGTAAAATAGACAAAGACATACAGGGTGCAGAAAGAAAAATGTAAAGAAGCTCAAAAATCAAAGTGAGTGCCAGTCCTCACAAGAAATACGACTGTACTGGTTGACTTTGCAAGTAGGTTATTGCAATGCAAGTTTAGGGTTGTTGTTAGGTGACAACCTCTACTGGTTGTAGTAATTGTGATGGCAGCAAAGGAGGAAGTGAGGGGAAGTCATATAAAGAACAAGAAAGTCCACATTTTTGAGGATGATGGTGGATGGAGGGGTCAAATAAATGAGGACTTTCACCCAGGAAACCACTGCACGTGTCCTGTGTCAAACTGTGTGAGACCCATTTGAAGTTACATAATGTACTTTTCTTATATCATGTATGAAACAATGACATATTTATTTTAAATTTATGGTCTTTTTATAAACCTAACCAAATGCTTTTGTTACCTGAACTTAACCAAGTAGTTTTGGGGCCTATACCTAAGCAAACTGCAACTTCACACTGTCAACAACATGAGGACGAAGGTCTGCCTCTGTTGCACTGGCTTGTCTCTACTACTCTCTCTACTCTCCAACGTGTATATATGTATGCCAATTTGGGAGTCATTGACTAGCAGCCTATTCAGTCCTGAGTTATGAGGATGTGTTGAAAACTGACAAACTGACTGTACATGTGGGTGAAAAAAGCTGCTAATTTGCATAAACTGAATGCAGCGCTAATGTATTTATTTTAAACTTGAGGGACTTTTCATTGTTTAGCAGTTCAAGAACTCAAACTGTCCAAGAAGCACTTTCCACACTTTCCTTTTTAAAAGGAAGTACAACTTTTATGAAATATCAGCCCTGCTTGAGCAAAATTCAGCTTCATGTACATTTAAAAACTGTTCATATGAGCAGCTCAGTAAATTTCAATGATATTATTTTTGGACCAGCAAGTGCCTTTGTTCTCTTTTGCTCCCTTTTGTCTTCTCTCTCCAGAATAGTTAGGAGGACAGTAACAAAGAGAATTAAAGATGAGTGACATGTTGGCCAAATATGAAGAGAACAAAGTGGGACAAAGAATTGCCATACAAACCATTAATTAAATTTCCAGGAAGCTTGTTTGATTCATACTGTATTTAGTTGGAACATTTTCTCTTCATTTTACCAATTTAATAATAGAGCTCCCTTTGTGAATTTGACCATGTTTGCTATAGGGGGGATAAAAACTAAAAACAGCATTTCTTCAGTACATACTTTTGAGCATTCTGAACTATGTTCATTTTGGATGCTCCTCAAAGTGTTTCACTCTGTTTGAAAATAAGTGGATTCATTAACTTGTGAGGGGATTAAGTTTCTTTTTGCTCTGAGTAGATTGGCAATCTGGTGAGGAAGTCAAGCTTGAGGAGGAAATAGTTTCACTTTCTAAAATCAAAGCTGTACAAAAACATTTGTAGATGGACATACTGTATACTGTATACTCATGTATTTCCCCCATAACACCAGGTATTATTCTCTATATCCTATTTGTCCGAATCATTAATCAGTACTTCTTGAGTTCAGACATGGGTTTCTCAGCTCCAAACACAATACTTTTGTACAGCCCTATCTAAAGTATTGCCCAGGGTAAGAAATAACGATAATGGAGTTAGAAGATCATTTCATTTAATGACAGATTAAGTTTAAAGACATGCTTTTTAGCTGTTTCAACTGACCTGAAGATTCTTGTTTTCGGCCATATAATGATTATTAAAGCAATAGTTAGGGGGGAATAATGGGATATATGCTCATTTGCTTTCTCGGCAGAGACTTAAATGACAAGATGGAAAGCACTCATATGGCTGGATGGTAATTATTATGTTACCATCATCAACCACTTAGTTTAGCTTCATACAAAGACTGGAAGCAGTGGGAAATGGCTAGCCTGGCTCAGTTCAACAATAACAAAACCCAACTACCAGCACATCTGAAGCTACATCTGAAACATATATATATTAAAATGTCTTTCTAATTTAAAGATCTACAGGTGGAATATTTATGTGTTTAACTTTGCTCTGTTTGTTGCATTCCCATTCAGTATTTGGTAACTAGTGGAGGGAATTAATTGGTGAGTCATTGAATGAAATATTTGGAGCTTACTGCTAAATGCAGCATTGACTCTGTTCAGTCCCTCATAATTGCAAAGTCCTTGTACTGTGCTGTGCTTATATGGGATGAAATTAGTTATTTTCAAGTGCTTCACCGCAGTCATTATTACCACAAATCCCTCAGTAATGTGAAACTATTGCTCACCAGTCTTTGGGATTTGATTATTATTATTATTATAACTTTTTCTTCTTTTTTTTTACACTTGCAAAGTGAGACAACTCACAGCTCTGTGGAGGAAAAGCAATCAATCAGCCAAGCATCAAAAGAGCACATATCCAGCATCTAATGAATGGCCACACTGGAGGATTTCCTCATCGCAGTGTAGCAGAAGACTGCAATAATGATAGACGGCTATACTCTTCTACAGCAAGGATATTTTTTGGATTCAGAATCTGTAAATATTGTCAATAAGTGCCCTGAATTGTGATGCAATGAGAATGATTTCAACAACAGAGCAGTGTATAGTGGTTGTATCCTATATTTCATCACGTTACTATCACTGTACAATATTTCCATATGAACCATCACTATGTCTCGGTTAGACTTCTTTGCAGTGCAGTGGATGGATGGATCTTTTTTTTTTTTTAAATCTGAAGACCTTGTTTTGACTTGGGAGCTTGACAGTTCTGTGTCATGCTTTTAAAAATGCTTCTCTGTTTCTGAGCAACGTGTCATAATTTGTCTTATCTGAAGAAAGAATCTGCTTCACAAGACTACCAGCACCCCTGACAAGAAAAAAAAAAAAAAAAAAAAGACTTAAGAGGACTCATGACAATGCTTTAAAATGTCATTGATATAAAAATAGATAGAAAGATTTAGCTTGTTTTCAGACCTTTTGCGACATATTGATGCTAATCCTTTTAGAATATCAAAGTTTACGTCTTTCATATCATTACAGCATCATTCTTCTTACACAAACCAATACCAATCTTTAAAATCTAGAGCAGTCTGTTTCATGGTGTTAGAATAGTCGAAGTTTGATGCAATCATTTTGATTTAACATGCGTTTCAGCACATTGCTTAAACCCCCTCGTTTTGATGAGAGGCAGCCACATCATAATTAGAATAATGACACAAGGAACAAGGCTGATCTGGTAAAGAGCAGGGGCAGCATGCCAACATGAGCTACTGGAGACTTTTTATTTATTTTTTTGAAACAGAACCAATATGAAACAATGTGAAGGCTCTCGCTTCAGCTGCCGTCTCTGCTGTCTCAAAGCTTTTTTCTGACAAAATTAAAAATTCTTGGCTTGTCCTACAGAGGGCTAGCTTTTCTAAAGTTTCCATTTTGGGATCAATTATTGTAGCATAAAATAAAATAAGACGGGCTGTACGGTGTTTTTTTTTTGTTTTTTTTTTTATGTCGCCTACATGAAACCAAGCCACAAGAGATTAGAGAGAAGCTGTTCAGTCTTGTAATAGATGTTAGAAACCTGAATAATTAGGGCATTTTATCCTAAGGAAATTTAAATCATTTTCTTTGAACAAAAAAAGTGGCTTAAAGAAGAAAAATCATTTTGGAGTAGTCATCCACTGTGTTTCTTTATTTGCATTGAGAAGTAAAGGAATCCTCTCCAGCTCTCAGCGTGTGGGCTGTTTTCTGCATAATGGCTGTTGAAAATGATCCCCATGACATTTTTAAGAACTCATTTTTTACACTTCCAACTGGGCTGATGATGACATGTGGAATCTGAATGACTTTCAGACATTGCTGGTTTTGAGTTTTTGATCTATTCCTTTTGTCATCAAAGTGGGTTTTTGAAGAGCTGCCTATCTGTCCCTCTGTGCAGCTGACAGACAGTCAGCACTGAACAATCAAGTCTGCCTATTCAGCCAGCCTTATAATTAGTCCTCCATGAATAGGGGCGAAACATGAAATATCTACCTCTATGTCTATCTCTACAGTTTCACACTTTGTGCATTTGAAAACTGGCTTAATTGGGGCCAGACTCTGCTGCGATGAGATCTAATAGAAGGACATAAAGAAACAGACATTTCCACATAAAAGCAAAGTTTTGCTTTGATTCTCAGACGAGATACAGTAGCTAACAAGGGAACCTTGTGAAAACACTGTTTAAACAATGTTTGATATGAAGACATTTGATCTCTGTTCTGCTGTCCTTCATATTGAGTTTGCCCCATTTTAAAACAAACCAAAGTGTATTTTCAAAAATCTGTAAATAAGGTCCTCAGATGATGCAAAGCTCCATTGTGTGGAGCAGTGTACCGTGCATGTGTGGATTTTTTTGTAAACTGGTGGCATTTTATGATGCATGATCAAGAGAGATGGTAAATCTGGGATGTTAATGCCGTGCAATTGCACTGTGAAAAAGGAGACATGGCAATATCTAGTCTTTCTTCAGAATGTCTCACCCCACCTTCAACATTGTGACAGTGTCTGCTGCAGTCAATGAAACCACTGAACAAGTAAACACCTTCAAAGTTCAGGGTTGTCAGTGTCTGTTAGAATCACTCCCCTACTAGCACAATTACTGTAATCCAGTTGAACCTTTCGTTTAAACATTAAAGCCAGTCGCTTACTGTACAGTCGGTGATAGGCAGTCGCTTACTGTATGTAGGTTGGCAGCTGGCCAGGCTTGATGGACCACTACTTATATATTATTCATTTTAAGGTTGTTACAGTCCATCAGATATGCTGTCCTCCTCCTCCTCCCACCGTGCTCAGTTGCAGTACACGCTACACCCCAGAAGCACAGCTCTGACTTTTCTCCTGTCCCCTCAGGACGACTTCGATGTCATCCTCAGTCTGTCAAACAGCCGAGCGCAGAGGAAAATGACGTGTCTGAGAAGAGTTAACCCGCACTAATGCTGAAGTCTTTTCTTCAGGAGACTTAGAAATTAAATTACTGACAGCATAATTTGCAGATTGCCATTTACTGCTGTGTGTTAGCTGTGCTAGCTTGGACCTATTTTCATTTGAATCATCTTTTCTTGCAGCAGTATGTGACTAATCTACAACAATGTTTTTTGAATTTTATTCATTTGTTAACAATGTGTGCAACAGACAAAGTAAAGCAATGACTCCAATAAGCAGCCAGATGCATTCACAATAGCTACATTGCATTTTGATGGTGACCAAAATTAAGTATATGATACTTAAAATCAGGGCTGCCCAGGCGACTACCCAGGGCGCAATCTATGCGCCCTCAAATAAATAAATAAATAAATAAATAAATAAATAAATAACTCGCCAGTTTTCTAGACTGCCTGCTGCTGAGAGTCATACAGGTTGTGTATGTCAGAAGAGGCAAGGGGTGGGTGGGGGGGGGATCAACTTGTGACTGCAGAGGTTGGATCAAAGCGAGGGGGAGGGGGGCGGGAGATAGACTGATGATCCCAGGCCACACAACACAAACTGCTTCCAAATAAATTGTATTTCATTCATAAAATGGGCAAAATGGGCAAAAGATGAAGGTATGCAGGTTTCTATGAGTGATGTGAGTGACAGTAGCCTATAGGCTATTTATTAGCCTCTTGCTAATATGTTGCTTCTTAGCCACAGAAGACGACTGCATTTGGTTTTTAGTTTTGCTGAACTACTGTAGCAACTATTAGAATTGAGGCATTATGTCATGCAACTACTTTCACCCATAGGTGACCAACCTAGGCTAGTTTGTGTTTGCAACACAAGTGCAAGTTCACACAGACGTCCTGACTGTGGAATTTTTAATATGTGGGTCTGTGCCAACTTAAAAATCTTCTAATATACACTGACATGGTATTTTGTAAGCTACATGTGCTATAGTGTGAGCCTGGTCGTTTTTGCAGAAAGAGGTCAGGAGATATTCTGTCTTCAGTTAAGGATATTTATTAACACACTGATAAAATAAAGAACATGTACATGGATCTCAGTCTTTTGGGAAATCGCAGTTTGCAAGCAATTAGCTGCAACCACCCGCCAGAATGAGAATGCCTGACTTACGATTATACAGAGGTTTAAAAAGAAATGTGCGGCTATCTGATTGGTCAAAACAGGACGGGGAGGCCGTGGTTTAGATTTTAGTGCTCCCTCCTTGGTCCACAGTCTGGTCCCAGTCTGTGGGCACACGACCCATCCAATCCATAGGAGACAGCGCCCTGAAAGAGAAGATGGCTAGACCCCCCCTCTATATGTAAATTATGTGTTACCTGACACGAGATATGTTAAGTTTCGTTTTCTGTGTTTTCTGAGGTTACTAAAAGCTACATATTGCCTGTGTGGCTATGTGTGTGCAGCTTATAGTTACTGGAGGACATGTTGGTTGTGTTACCATGTGTATGTAGCTTATAAAGAGATGAGAGTAAATATGTAACTCTAACAATAGCTTTTTGAATAATTTGTAGTGTGTTGTGCTTAGTTAATAGAATGTCAACAAATGTTAATAAATTGTGCCTTATGGGTATTTTAATTGGGTAACTGATGCGTGATGTAAGTGTGATCTAACTTACATATTGCATCTCAATTGTAAATTCAGGGGCACTATTTTGGAGCTGGAGCACCCACTGGCCAAAATGAGGAGTGAGATACCTCCACAGCAGCCACAGACATGGTCCTGGAGTCTGATGAAGGATTTGTGCAATTTACATTGGTGTTTACATACTGTGTTCCATTTATTTATCTTGTTTTTCTTGTTACCTTTTTGTATTTAAGATTATATATAATAAAATAATGCACGGGATGGTTCGCCCAGGGCGTAAAACTAGCCAGGACCGCCTCTGCTTAAAATATCAGTTTTCCGGGAGGTATTCCACTACTTTTAAGAGTTGGTGTTGTGGACAGAATCCTGTGAAAACCTAATTGTGATGCTTGTGATGCATCTTTCAGCAAGAACATTTTGCTAAAGTTTACTTCCAACAAATCAGATGTTCTTATTATGAAAAGAGGGCATTTCTGCATCAGAAATGTGTTTATGTCAATAAAAGTCAGAACTCTGTTTGCCTGACCTTAGGTGACCCTGATTGAATCATGAAATATTAATTGCATCAGTCTCAGACAGAAACAACAGAATCAGGGGCCAGTTGTATAGTGTGTGTGTGTGTGTGTGTGTGTGTGTGTGTGTGTGTGTGTGTGTGTGTGTGTGTGTGTGTGTGTGCGCGCAGGATGTTCTTCATTTATGGATGCTGAAACTTTTGTTTCATACGATACATCTATTGAAAGTGCAAAGATTGAGTCTCAATTTCCGGTCGTGAAAGTGCTGAACAGACCAGGGGCTTCTGTGATTTGAGGTCATAAGGAACAAATTCTTAATTAATTGTTCTCTTCCGTAAATTCTGCAAATATAATACATGAAATTATTCCTTTGTTTGTACATTTTTTTTTTAAAAGAACACATCGTGTCACTTTGTCCTGGTGTGTTGCAGTAATGTTAACGGCTTGTCAGCAGCTTTGTTGCTGAATTGGTCATAAAACTTGACTTATTATGAATGTAGGACTACAAGACCGATAAATACATATAACCTTTGGCTAACACGCAGAGAATAGACTAGTTTGCTGTTGCTAGCCAAGGGTTGGCACAAGTGCAATGCAAAGTATAATAGCTCTGTACAATTATGCTTTGCTAATATCATGTTCATGTGAATTAGAACTCATAGACCTAAACACCTTGTTTTCCTGGCTCAGCATGTGAGGATGTTTGTGCCACTGCTTCCCTTTTACCGTAAAAAAAGGTCTTCTTATATCCATGACTGTCTGACTGTGTGAGGTAGCTAGCATTCCCCCATCAATTGAAGAATGGACAGAGACTTGTCAGCCAATCAGACCATGTATCTGTCCCATTGTACATGCAGAGTACAGGGAAACAGGATAGGACCCAAATGGAGACTATGGAGGCAGAGCCGGTGCAGTTCAAATGATTTATCACAAAAAGCAAAGAACAAAAGGACTGTAACTGTACGGTGAGACAGGCAAAGGTCAAAGCCAGAGATGACAACCCTAACAGGCAAACAAATCCAACAGGAAGCAAGAATCCAAATATCCAAAAGCAGGCAAGGTTCAGGAAAAACAAGACAAATGTCCTAAAGCACTTGGATGCCTCTGCAAAGGGAACGCTTGGATACACACAAGGTACTAAGACAAACTGGCAAGGACAGAGGGAAAAACACAGAGTTAACTACACAAGAGAGGGAAAGCTAATAAGGGACAACTGAAATTAAGGCGGGGAAGCACACAAACACACGAAGCAAACCAAAACATGACACAATAACTTTCAAAATAAAACATCCCCAAAAGCTACAACTCTGGATGCCCAGGCCAGATAATGCCCATGGAGCAGACTGTGAATGAAAGAATATTACAGGATAAAAATTATGTTTTTCATAAGATAAGATAAGATAAGATAAGATAAGATAAGATAAGATAAGATAAGATGCATACTTTATTAATCACCACACAACATGCCATGCGTCGGTGAACACACTGTGCCACCCATGTAAAGACCATGTAAAGACCAAAAATACACAAACAAAACCTGATAGAACTAAACCCACATTTAACCTAATGGACAGTTCAGGATGATTACATTTTTACTTTCCTCTGATTTCCTTTCCATTTAAGAATTACAATGCACAACAATTTACAATGACAATAGTCCCATTTACAGTATTGTAAGCTGATTTGGGCTGAGCACCATGTGGTTCAGGGCTCTTAAATAACTAAATCAATCAATCAAAACGTGCATGAATCACAACTGAATGCAGTGTCAGTTTTGCAAATGTCTTATTCATTCCCATTAAATTTCTTGCTGCACTCTCTTTGTGCTTCGCTTAATTTCTGTCTTCAAAGAGTGAACATTTTGCAGTTATGTTAGGACCATCTGTCAATTACAACCCAAGAGATAAACCAAAGCAATATGCTCGCACCATCTTCAGTACCTAAAATGAAAACATAAAAATAAGCTTGATTTTACAGAGCTGCAGCTTTGAAAACAAATTTGAATACCAAATTTCCATGTAGAGCGATGTACAACAGAGACATAATGAACAAAGCCGTCAGTGTAATTGTCTTTTAAACATCATAATTCATCAGATTTGTACTTACACTGCAGTTATTGTAATGGCTGTGTAACCCCAGCAATAATGAGCACCATAGTTATAATCTAAAACAAAATTTACAATAATTGACAGGCACTGTCCACAAAAACATCCCCCTATGGCTTTAAAAACATATACTGTGAAGCTGCCACCTTCTTAACACCTGTCTTACACAGCCCTCACAACTCAGAGATTACAGTGCAGTGTGTAAGTCTGAGGAAAGTTTTGTTTTTTGTACTCGAGGAAATTGGAATTGCAACAAAACAATAACTATGAGATTAAAGTGCTGACTCGGAGGTTTAATGTGTGGGTGTTTGCATCCACATCCGATGAACCGTGTAAAATGGTAGCCCTTTTTATGCATGGCCCCCAAGGCTGAGAATGAAGGCTGAGTCCTACGCTGTTCACCCAAATGGATGCAAACACCTTCAAACATCCTTAAAGCTGAAAGTCAGCACTTAAACCGTCGAGTGATTCATCCTTTGTGCTGGACTAAAGCCAAAACAATGAAAAACATATTGTTGCTCTCATACTCACCAACTACTGTACAGTGTATATGATGTCATACCAGTAACACCTCTTGGTGAGGGCTAGGGAGCACAGCATTTCCAGTTTGATTTAGCCAAACAGGGCAGCTGTGCATTTTTTCAGTTTGGGATAACGGCAACCTGCATCACCACTTTGTGATTTCAACTAATAAGATGAGTGTATAATGATATAAAATTCTGCCAACAGCAAGAAGGCCTACAGTTTTCCTGGAATTGTCATTGACAGGTGGTGTCAAAAACAGCCTCGACCTAGCAGGTCCAGTTGACACAGGCTGTATTGATGCAAGCCAGACTAGCACACAAATGAATGAAATCTGGCACACTTGAATCAGTACGACACGTGAAAAGGGCTCATGAATACATTTCTTAAGTTTTTTACATTTTATCTCATCTTTTCCTGAAGCAGCTGAAGCAGCGGGTGATCTTCACTGGAGTCATGGGTGCAGATTGGTTGGAAATAACGTTTATGGTGGTCTCGAGTGAAAACCTGTAATCATCGGGCAGGGCATGCTGTCCATGCCCTTTGCTGGCCTCCTAACTGGAGCTAGTGCAGCAGCAGATGGACCTGCAGTGCTGCTCTGCACCACAAGGATTTGCACGTGTGTGTGTCTGTGTGTGTGTGTGTGTGTGTGTGTGTGTGTGTGTGTGTGTGTGTGTGTGTGTGTGTGTGTGTGTGTGTGTGTGTGTGTGCATTACTATCCAAGAACTCACCTCTGGCTTCTACCATAACAGACGGCTCTGGGTCATTATGGCAGGTCCAGGAATGATGAGTAATGCAGTGATAGATTATGGTCAGTGTGAATGCTTGTGTGTGTGTGTGTGTGTGTGTGTGTGTGTGTGTGTGTGTGTGTGTCTGTGTGAATCAGGTCACCTCCACTCCCTCCTGACCTTCCCCAGTTTCCTCTATACCTCCTCTCTCCTATCTGTCTGTCCTTCCCTCCTTCTCGGCAGTCGCTCTCTGCAAAGGTTGTTAACTCAGTGAGAGAAGGCACAACTCTTTTAAAGTCAGGGCTGAACACACACGACACCCATGAACATTTGTGTTGAATGATTGTGAAGCATTAAGCACGCTCCCTATCTTGTGCCTCACTATTTTAGTCAATAATAGAAAAATACATTTAAAAGTTACCTCAACAGAATAAGGTACTGCACCGCCCTGTCATTTATTTTTTTCAATTACAATGTACCTGACAAAACCATTGTGCATTGTAATAGCACATGGGAGCTACACTGCAGTCCACTGTTATCTCTTCAGTTTATTTTCCTGGCTTCATTGATAAGCAGTGTGTACCAAAGCTGTGCGCATGATTTATATATATTTTTCTTTTCTTTTCTTTTCTTTTTTCTTTTTTCTTTTCCACACTTCTGATCTAAATCTGCCTTTATTTCCATTTGTTGTTGGAAATGTCAGCAGACAATGGGTCACTGTGGTCAGGCTTATGAGTTGAACTGAGGGCAATGTGTGAGCAGACCACAGCTTGGATGACAGTAGATGATGTTATTTGCATATTATGTATTTTGCTGACATTTCTATTTTGAGTGATTCACTTAACAATAGCTATGAAGGCCCCTGGTATGCCTCCAGTACATTACTTTGCATTTCTTGTGGGTTCTCCCAAGGCTTTGTACTTGGTCCAACCCTTTCTTCATCTATATGTTCCCATTAGGAAACATTATCCAAAAACCCAACATCTTGTTTCACTGCTGACAACAATCAGGTCAACCCCCCCAGAGACTGAGTACTACATCCAAAGGTGTAGGGTTCGCTTCAGAAGTGGGGTGGACACAATAAACTCAGATTAATTATTAGCAATATCTTTCTTCACTTATATACATTTATTTTATCTATCAAATAATTAATTATGATTAAACTAGTTACCAAACTTTGCATAAATACATAAATTGCTGCGTTATAATGCATTAACTCATGTCAGCAATGATCCTTGATACTCCATAAATAATGTTTTATTCTGTCTTTATTAAAAAGAGCACTATATTTTACCTTTTACTGCATTATCTTTGATTCATGATCAGTTGTAGTTTCTTTTAGGAGAATTATTTGTAAATAAGTAAGTAAAGTGATTTTATTTATATAGCACATTTCATACGCCAGGCGCAGACTCAATGTGCTTTTCATGATACAGGAAGACAAAAACACAATAAAACACATACAACACTGGATCCTGACACAGTAAAAAGACAAATAGAATTATAATAAATAATAAAAATAATAGGAGACAAACAATATTTGATAGGAGACAGACGAGATACAGTTTCTCAATTTGGCAAACCAACTGTAAGTGCTCTCACATGGGAACCTTAATAACAGTTTTTCTCAAATGCTAAAACACATTTCACAAACGTTTCCTCTATGTTCCCCAATGTCTAAACACAACACACTTTTCTAAAGCTACATAAACACAACCACACTTTCTCACTGCAAAACTCAAACTTTCACACCAAAAGAGCAACTCGAAGCTTTCAAAAATGTAAACACTATACACATCATTACACACTACAGCAAAACAATTGAAAACACAATGCTCAATTTGTGAGAAGGTTCTTTGTTTCATAACTGCCAATGCATATTTTTAGAAACTTTACAGTAACGGATCTTCTTAGATCTCTGTAGAGGATTAGGCATTTAGATTTGTGAGTTTCATATGAAGAGTATAAATCTATAGAAAATAGTGCATGTACACTACTGTACATGTTGGTTTTCTGTAGATAAAAGAGCTTGGTCTGTACCAGCTCTATATGGAAAGTGTCCTGAGACAACTTCTGCTGTGATTTGGCGCTATACAAATAAAATTGAATTGAATTGAATTAACACAACTCAATGCAAAAACAGAATCTATTGCACACAACAGTACTCTTGAAAACATGTTCAGGGTGTGAAGTTTTTTTATTTACTTTATTCACACCACAATCACTGTGCGGCATCATGTCGCTGAGCTGCATCGGGCCACATCACCTCATCCACATCGCAGGCTATATTCTCTCTTGCCAGGCACCGTGGGAAAAACCCCCTGGAATGGCGAATCCATCCTTGGAAGGCCTCCACTGGGATGTCAACACAGGCCAGCTCCATTGCCCTTAGGAGGTTCTCCCTAGTGTATGGTTGTCTGTCATAAACCTTCCATCTCCACGATGAGAAGAACTCCTCTATAGGGTTCAGGAAAGGGGAGTAGGGTGGCAGACAGATGTTTAAAAACTGGTTACTGTTGGTGGTGAACCACTCTCTGATTTGGTTTGTTCTGTGGAAGCGGACATTGTCCCAAATGATCACATAAATGGGATGTGCGGGCCCAGGATGGTGTTGTTGGCGGTCCAGGAGGATGTCTCTTAGCTCCTCTAGGAAGGTGAGGAGACGTTGGGTGGACAGCATGCCGGTGGACAAGCCCCTCCGAACCCATGGCCGCACAAAGAGTAATATTACCCCCCCGTTGGCCAGGATCCTCAGTGATGGCTCTTTGGCCAATGATGTTACGGCCTCTTTGCCTTTGTTTCTGCAAGTTGAAGCCAGCCTCATCCAGGAAGAGGTACTCATGAGGTCTGGCCATCGCGTCCCACTGTAATATCCTCTGTGAAAATGTGAAAGTGCACAGGTGTTCAGAACAACATTCAATCAGGTAGCACAGTATTGTCCAGAAGTAATGTAGGCCACTGAGCAACACAGTATGTCCACTAACTGTACTGTGAACATGGATGTATACTTACACATACTCGTAACGTAGGTCTTTGTGTCGCGCAGAGTTGCGCTCAAAGGGAACCCTATAGACCTGTTTCATCCGCATCTTTTGGCGCCGGAGAACTCGGTCTACTGTGACCAAGCTGACATCATCAATGCTCTCAAAGTTGACATTATCGGCAATGACTCTCTGATCTCCCGGAGTCTGATGAGGTTGTTCTCACGAACCATATCCACAATGAGGGTTTCTTGTGCCGCTGTAAATATGGCAACCCTCCTACCTCTATATGGTATTCTTTCAACTCTAAAGACAGAAACATGTGTTGTCAATTGACATGTTTTACAATAACAACTGATTTGAAACCAATAGACTACTTTCACAGGCTTGTAAAACTGTATTGTGACAAAGAAAGCAATAGAGTACAATACCTGTTGTGTTGTCTGAATGCCCTGATAATGTTGGCAACGGTGAACCTACTCAGGTTCGGACGGACTCTTAGTCCTGCTTCAGCCATTGTCATGCCATGGACAATGACATGGTCAATGACTGTTGCTCGCATCTCGTCCATAATGATGGTGCGAGGTTGCCTTGCTCTTCCTCCTGGACCTTCTCCTGTCCCTCCTGGACCTTCTCCTCTCCCTCCTGGGCCTTCTCCTCTTCCTCATTGGCCTGCTCCTCTTCCTCCTCTGATTTGAACTCCTCTTCCTCGTTGGCCTGCTCCTCTTCTTCCATGGCCAGCTCCTCTCCCTCCTCTGACTCGAATTCCTCTTCCCCTGACTCTGCCTTCATCCATTGTGTTTGTTTGGAATCTTCAGCAAACTGTGCACTCTGAACTTGCTTTTATACATGTGGTCACAGCATTAACAACAGGTGTCTTCAATTTTGAGTCGTTGTGTGTACTGAATGACGCCAGGTGTGTTCATTGTGTTCAAATATTGCTGACTGTGGCAAGCATTTTGCATCACATGAGCTTTCATTTGAGAATA
Organism: Chaetodon trifascialis; assembly: GCF_039877785.1. NCBI lineage: Eukaryota > Metazoa > Chordata > Actinopteri > Chaetodontiformes > Chaetodontidae > Chaetodon > Chaetodon trifascialis. The sequence continues at coordinate 8,509,906 of NC_092064.1, read as the reverse complement.
TGGGCAGAGTTCCTTTGCAACTTGTGTTTTAGCAAGGAAAAATTTGTTTAGATTTATGAGAACGGAGGATTGTGTTTTGTGAATTGTGTCTTCATGTGAAATATGTTTATGATATTGGCAAATGATGGCTAGATTTAGTAAATGTGTTTAGACAACTGGTCATTTGGTTTAGAGGATTGGCTTTTGTGTTTTAGCATTTGAGAAAAACTGTAATGACTCAGAGCTGCTTCAGTACTATGGTTTGGTCTGAAACTGGATTGATTATGTATCAAGCAAATTATTATAAGACAGGTATTGGTGCAGTTGTTTATAAACGACCTTTTCAAGGATTCTCCCTAGGAAAGGAAGGTTTGATATCAGTCTGTAGTTTTCAAAGACCAGTGGATCGTTTTACCATAGCATGTTTTAAATGGATGACATGTCGCAGAGCTGAGATGCTGCACCACATTTAAAAGCTCACTAGACTGAGTCTGAGAAAAATTAGACAGAGTGCTAGCAGTATAGTGGTGAGTGGACACAGAGTGCAGACATTCATCAATAGAGGAAGCAACAATGTTGTCTCTGATATGTGAAATCTTGTTCACGAAATAGGTGGCAAATTCATTACATTTCTCCAGGGAGTGGAGCTCGGCAGGAATTTGTCTAAGTGGGTTGACCAGCCTATTGATGGTGTTGAACAGCACTTTTAAATTGTTAGGGTTTTTATTAATAATGTGAGAAAAATAATGGTGTGCCTCCAAGGTGCTTTATTTCTTCCACATATTACTTTGGTTTTTACGGGTGCAATAATGTCCATAATTTGGGTCACTGACAAATTAAAACTGTTGACCAAATTGTCACAGGTGGACAGGTAAGACACATGGCTGCCAACAAAAATGTCAGAGGTCTCTGCATGGATAGCCCATCTTTTAACTGTTAGGCCAGGTACAAATTTGGTCATTAAGGTGACATTGAAAAATATACAAAAGTGATCAGAAATGCCCACATCCAATACATATTCTGGGGATACATTGAGACCTTTGGAAATGACCAAGTCAAGGGTGTGGCCCTGATTATGTGTTGGTTCCGCAATGTGTTGAACGAGTTCAAACAATGATAAGATGTCTGAGAATTGGTTTGCAAAGCTGTCATAAGCGACGTTAATGTGAATGTTAAAATCACCAGAGATAAGAACTGAGTTGTATTCGACAGTGATTTTGGATAAAAGCTCACCAAACTCGGTTAGGAAACCTTTTTTGAGTCGTGGCGGATGATACACTGTGAGAACTAGGCAGGACTGCAGGGATCTCATTATAAAAGCAAGATATTCAAATGTGGAATAACAACCAAAAGAGATATGTTTCCATGATAAGGAATCTGAAAAAACTGCTGCAACACCACCTCCTCTCCTGATATTCCTGGTAGAGTGTAGAAATGAGAAGTTGGATGGTGAGGCCTCAATCAACTCTTTGCTTCCAGTTTCATCAAGCCAGGTGTCAGTGAGGAGAAAACAGTCAAGTGATGAGATGTTATGATATCATTAACAATAAAGGTTTTATTAGAAAGGGGTCTGACATTAAGGAGAGCTATCTTCAGGCGGTTTGCCCAGAAACTAGAAAATGCAGATTTTGGCTCTGAGTCAACACATAGCTTGGCAGGACTCATAATAGTAGGATTACATGTATTGGGGGAAGGTGTAGGAACCGTGTCGTGCCGTGGCTTGTATCAGAGAGAAAAGGCTATGAACTGGATAAAATTTGTGGTTAACTGCTTTGTTCCCTTTTTGTTGGGATGCACACCATCCATTCTATACAGACTCGAGTTTGTCCAGAAGTAGTCAAAGTTAGAAATAAAGTTACATCCTGTAGCAGAACAGAAGTTTTTGAGCCAGTGGTGGAGACTGAGAAGCCGGCTAAAGCGTTCAGAGATTTTAGAGAGAGTTGGAATGGGGCCAGACATCACACAGCGTTTCCCCAGACTCTCAATTGTGTTACACAAAGATTCAAGATCTGCGTGTAGTTTGCTGGAGTTTCTGTCCATTTCGTCATTTGTTCCAACGTGTGTCAAAACAAAGTTGACAGTGGGATGTAGATCAACGAGAGTCGGGACGAGTTCGATTAGTTCGACTACTTTGGCACCGGAGAGACACTAGGTAACAGCACCTGTGAGAGTCAAATACCTGATGACGGAGTCACCGATTATCAAGATCTCTGGATTGCTGCTTACCACACTGGAATTGTAGACAGAGAGTTTTGGTGGAAGCCCACCGGCCGTGGGGCAAAAGCAATAAATCATCTGCTACTCAAATGAGCATTTTAACATTTTTCATCCAGAGTTTCTCCCATTTGGACTGTGGTGTTTGGACAGTAAGAGGACGTGGTTTAGTGGCCTTTTAGAGAATGAATCAAACTGTAAAAGTGAATTGGGAAAAACTGAGGGAGACATGGAAACATTCAGCATCATGCTGTTTGGATTAAAACGTTAATGACAGAACTCCTGCCTACATACCGCGTTGCCAGAGACGTAGGATATGCCATGTGTTTCTCCTATTTATTGAACAATCAATTTAAAATGCACTTTGTTCTACTATTTGTAGGAAACTAACCGCCTCACATATTTCCTCTATAGCCTCTGAAGGCGTTTGATGTCTTTGAGTAATTTGTCTAAGCATGTGATTTTATTTATTTATTTATCCATTTATTTACTTTAGTTTTTTCCTGTATGTGTACTTTGGTTCTGTTTCTGGATCGATCCTGTTGCATGTAATAGTGCTGTAATAAGAGCAATTTAAGGGCATGGGGTTAACACTAGATATCAGCAAAAGGTGTCGAGTTGCTTTTGATATGTCAAAAACGGTTTTGTGAGAAATAGTTATAAATGGCTGGACATCATGTGATCATTTTCACCTTTACCTGTTTGGGCTGCAAACAGTTATTTAAATGGAAACCACTGGTTTAATCTTACACAATACATTTTATTTTATAAGCAGTTTTTCATTTTGTATTTTAACTTCTTTTGTTTATTGTAAAATCTTCAGAGTCAACCCCAGTTCCAAAAAAGCTGGGACGCTGTGTGAAACATAAATATGACAAAATGTGATAATTTGCACAATAATCTGACAATCCTTTTTGACATATCTTCATGAAAACAGTAGAAAGTTCGCACTTACCTGGTGCAAGGGAAGTGCAGTGTAGCAGATGGGATGATAATCACAGCCGTGCAGGTCAGGACTAAGCAGAGAGCCAAGATGTGTCTTGGTGGTCCTACATTTTGTGACAAGTATTGGGAGTTGAGACAGCGGATAGAAGAATCCACCATAGGAAGGGTTGTTTTTTGTCATTTATATTTATGAAAAAACAGCAGTAATGTATGCATGCAAAAATCAGGCACCAGGGGCAGACTGGCCAACTGGAACGGTGGGCTGGTCAGCATTGATATGAAAAGTCAAAAACAACTCCACGCTGCTTTGTATTTCTGCTGTACATTGGTTGGCTCTTTAATAGGTGTGTGTGTGTGTGTGTGTGTGTGTGTGTGTGTGTGTGTGTGTGTGTGTGTGCATGTGGGGTCATAAATTTGTCACATGTCATCTCTCTTCTCCCCTCACCACTTTTTGCTGTGGTACATGCTGCTTTTCACACTGAATGCTGAGCCGACAGTGTTCTGTATAAATTTGTGAAAATGTGAACCTAACAAGTGAGCAGATGCCTTCAAGGCTCTGGTTGAAGAATTACACTTTTGAGTTGAGCACACATGCAGTTTGAAAAAAGAAGGTCAATATTGGAGGATTTCAAGTTTGACATTGAAACATGTCACTGTGTTTTTTTATTTAAAATATACTGTATATGTACACATTTATGGATTGAGACTATTTTCACTTGATTGGTAAATAATAAATAATATGTGAGCCTAATTTTGGCACTCTGCAGGAGTGGTTTCCACGGCTTCTTTAGATGTTTATGACACTATGAAAACTTACTGTTACAGTTCACAGTAACGAACATAAATTCAAGTAGATCAGGGCTGGGATACATAGACAAATCACTTGTGCCATCTAGATACTGGCTAAAGGTACAAGGTACAAGACTCATTTATGTGTTATTCCTATGATGACCAGATGCCTGTTTGTTTGCGATTGTTCAGGTTTGTCCAGGTTTGTCCTGATGTCTGTAAAACATTAAAATGTCCTGACTTTCTCCACAATTAAAACAATAATTATAATATTATGTTTGTTTTTACTACTTACTTAGACATATCATGTTCTGTCCCACTCACTGTTATCTAACGCCATAAAAAAGCATTCAGAAGGTGGAACATGGCTTATTTAACACTGATTTGTCTGTATGTGTGTCAGTCAATCACTGTGTCAAAGCTGTTGGTAGTTACAAGCAAGTGTCATGTCATCATCTGTCAGTCTGCCAACAGTCACGGCAAAGTCAAAGTTGGTCTTTTCGAAAGACCACCAGGAGGCTTACTCCTTCCTTTATAAAGTACTGCTTATGGTGCATGCATAACCGTGTGTACACTTCAGGGTCCATGTGGGAGTTTGAAAATATCGTCACCCTAATCATTCTGCAACTCAGGGCTGTAGAACAAAATGCTAGTTGCAGTCCATTTAAGCTACACAGAAAACATTATATAAATGGATAAATAAATAATAAGGGAAAAAAAGTAGTCTGTAGTCTGGTTGTCCAGTAGCAGATACTTCTGTGTCACTTGCCAGACGGCAGCATGGTGAACATTACTTTGCTGCACTGGGTCAAGCCTCCAGTGGCAACTGCCTTGTCAACCAATTAAAAATTATATAGTCTTGAAATGTGAACTTTGAAAGAGGTGGACAGAAGTGGGACAGAACTCTGGGTCTATTGAAGGAGACAGAACACAACGTCCCAAGGCCAACAGATGAAGGTAGCAGTAACATAAGTTAAATGTGATTTAATGCTGTTTAATGGAAAATACGCCAATTTTCTGTCCATTCAGTAATAATGTGATAAGCAAGACGTTAGTTTGGAGTGAAGGAGGTTTACAATGATAAAATGATTGTTTCTGTAAATGGAGGCTGGTGGCTTTGTCGAGAGCGATGCAGCGGCTGTGTCTGGTTAAACAAAAAAGACCTTGCTCTTTAACAAAAAGGTTTGTCTCTGTAGGGATCCTTCCCATAATGCTGTCAGACACTTAGAATAACAATCTGAGCCTGTCAGAGGCAAAAACAAAACAAAAACACTTTCAGTGGACATACTTTGAAAGCCCATTTCACAACTTCTGACTGCAGCGCTCTCACTCAATCCTGGACCAGTTTCAAAAATTGCTGTCCCTGTTAACCACTTAGATGGAAAAAAAACATGGAAAAACAAGGTCCATGAACACAGATAATATTTGACCAGAATGTCTCCCATTTGTCCAGGATGTTGAAATCCCCCAGAACACGTCGACTATCACCAACTCCTTCTGAAATCCCTGTGAGCTTAATGGAATGACTCTGAAAACCTCAAATTGCTCGCTTTAATACATTTTATTTGTTTTGTTTACATAATGAAGGAGTGTCAGATATCTTGCCATTTCATATTCCTTGCAGCAATAGCAAAGTTCAAGCTGCATGCAAGTTTGTATATTCAATCTATTGGTTAAGATAAATGGCATTTATTTGCCTTAATACTCATCAAAACCACCAAATGATACACTAAGGCAATCTCCCATAGGTTTGTACATACTTGTTGCCTTTTGTGTTGAAATATGACCAATGTGTTTTGGCTGCAGCTGAAGATGCCTTAAGAACAAGCACAGCTCCCTGGATAGCGCCCTTCTGTTCTGGTTCAACACACAGGTCTCATTGAAATGAATGAGGGCTCCGCTTTGTTTTGTTTTTTTTTCCTCTCTCTCACAGCACTGTTGACTGACCAAACACAGCCAAAGGGGTACAAGGAGGCTCCGATAGTACAGTGAGTTGGTTTCTGTGATTGATGATGATTACCCTAATGAGGCCTGAAGCCTGAATGTGAACAGACAGCACAGTACTGTGTCACCCTCTTGGATTATAAAGCAGTTTATCTGTTATATGAAGGAGGTGAATATCCACCGGATGCTCCACCCAGAGACCCTTGGGTTGTCATTCCTTTGCTGTACACATTTACCCTGTAATTCACCAGAGACAGAGATATTAATTTCTGGCAGGGGAGGTTTAGAGAGCAGATTCTAGTTTAGTCTGCATTACTGGATATGAAATAAGGCTATTATCTCAAGAAATGAAGCTTCTGCAGTTTCCCTCTAACACCTAATAAGCAATGAGTCATTCAAGGTTTTATGTTGGGTTTTTATGGACTTTTGTGGCTTATGGCATTTCTTTCTCCCTTAATTATTTACTCTGCCCCTTAGCCTCCCTCCTTTGCCTCTGTTGCTGAAAACATAGATAAAAACATATGTTTATGATGATGAAAAGGACGGTGAGTGAAGAAAAAAAAATGAGGAAGATGAGGAAGATGAAAAGATAAAAAGATAAAAAGAAATAGGACTCGGGGTGAAGAAATGTTGGAATGAAGAAGATAAGGATGTGTCACATGGGAGGAATAAAATGAGAAATCTGCAACAACTGACTGCAATTACTGTGTCCATGGCCCCTAATTAAGAGAACAGAAGGAGAATGCAGATTAGAGGGGAGGGCCTGGAGATAGGCCTGTGGCTCTCCAGTCCTCAGAGAGAATCTCATCCAGGGAATTGCTCTGTTCATACAAAACAATGAGGGGGTCTACATTATTCATCTTAGGGAGTTAGACACATAGAGGCAACAGGGAGAAAAGGATGGAGTAAGACTTAGGGTGGGGGGGTGGAGAGATAAGATGTGGAGGCACACTGGACTGTTTGGGAAAAGAACTATTTAGATTTCTGTGTGTGTGTGTGTGTGTGTGTGTGTGTGTGTGTGTGTGTGTGTGTGTGTGTGTGTGTGTGTGTGTGTGTGTGTGTGTGTGTGTGTGTGTGTGTTCAGTCTCTTCCTAAGGGTCGTTTTACATTTGTGGTTTCGGTAAAGCTTATTGAGAAGTTCTTGTGTGGGTTTTCAAGCTACTTATTCATGGGTTAAATCCTTCTTAGCACAGACTCAGCCTTTCCAACTACCAATCACATGCATTTTACCAAAATATGACTGGCAGGCTTTGAGCCTGCTACTGCGCTGTAACTTCTTCAGCAACAGGACTGTAAGAAAAAGATGCTTGCTGTGTTTTCTTCCACAAGGTGTTGTCTTGTTAAAAATAGGGTTGTGTTTGTATTTCCTCACACCAGATGTTCATCGTTGCCAAGTAGCATTATTTTATTTTTTTCTGTATCCAGCCATAGACATCATTATCAGTGGATGGCTGCAGTGCACGAGCTAAATAAAGACAACAATCAGACGTTTCCCCATTCCTGTAAAAATAGCCTAAAATGTCTATCCAGGGCACACCTAAAGTAAACTGAGAGCTGTACTCGAACCATTTGGAGTACATGCATGGCTTTGAAATTTAAAAAAAAAGAAAGAAAAACTGAAATGTAACCTTCTGAATTTTTATCCCCAACAGTCAGATTCACATTGATTAACAAGTTTGGACACACTGAAGAAGAAAGTTTTTATTTCTGCCTGAGTGTTTTTGTTGCAAATAGATGCCTGCAGATGACTACATCTTGGCCTTATTAGCTGGAAAACACTGGGTCGCATGGGGCCACAGCACAAGTTTAATCGATATTGATAACAATAGCACAGAAAATGAATGTTTTCAAACATTATTTCTAGACATTCTCCAAAAATAACCCATTTACTATGTTTATCTTGATAAATAGCTACATTGATATTGAGGTAATCTATATCTAGGCCAAGTGTATTCATATTTAGGGTAATTATACTCATTTACTCTTTTTACCATTTCAAGCCCTGTCTAATATCCCTCTTTACTCTGAATTCTTTGATTTGGCGAAGCAGAATATCCTTGTTTTCAGAATTTCATATATTATTTCATATTCTATAGGAATCACTTCATCTGCACAACCAATTACATCTGGTTCATCTTTACACAGACGAAGAGAACAAGGCCCTTCCTTTTATTATGTACTCTTGTTGGCTGTGAAGATGAAATTATAGATCTTATTGGTCAAGTGGAGTGGAGTGGAGTTATAACAGAGAAAACATGGAAGATTTGCAAATCGCAGACCCATTTGAAATGATAGAACAGCTTTGTGTGGATTATTATTATTATAATTACTATTTTACTAGATCTGATCATCTTTACCATTGCTAATATAACCACATTGCTTCTGTCAGAGTGTTTTTGATTGGTGGATTGCTGTGAGACTTCATAAGTGACTTGCCTCTATTTTATAAATATAAATAGTTGTTTGCTTGTTGTTGACAATGACCGTACCTGTTCTTGTGATTGTATGTTGAAATGGTTTGTGTCAATTTAATAAGAACCCTAGCTTTCCAACAGTATATAACATGAGTACAAACTTAACAGTTGTTTACATAGACGGACTAAGAACTGAACATTTAGACGGCCCAAAGACGTGCCGTCAGAATGTTAAGAGCAGGCCTGGCAGGTATTTCACCTACTCGTTAGTTGTTCCTCCTACTTTCAAAGGAACTTCTAAGCTATAACAATCACATCAATTGCAACATCTCTGGCTACTGTGGGATCGATACATGCATCCATCTCAGCAGGGGGTTCACCAAGTGCAATTTTCAGATATTAGCACCATGAACGATTTCACATGGCCTTTTCAGGGAATGTTTGACGGGGCAACGCTTTATCTGAAGAGGTGTGTGTAAGACTGACATGACACTATCATAAGAAGAAGACAAATTATCCTGTCATAAACATACCATAGCAGGCCTAATTATCAAGTTGCATGGAGGTGGTTTTGACAGTGGATGTCATGAGACCATTGGAACCGTGGGATGAATATTTCTCTAAAAGTAGTGCAATTTGTCAATACATTTTATTGCACAGTCAAATGCTTTTGCAACTGTGTTATCAATGATTTTCTTGACCTCAACTACAGTGGCACAATTTAGACTTCTCATTAAGATGTCATTAAATGTGTGTATATGAGTTTCCTGATGGATAGAATGGACAGATAGATTTACTTGTTGCTTAGGTAAGCTAACCACTAACTACTGCTAACTTAAGCTGCCTTTATCTAGTTAACTTCGTTAGCTGTGCAGATAGCGCTCCTATTACCGTTTGTGTGCCAGGAGCCAAAGTTGGCAAGAAAACCACCTTGGTACTGCATTCCCTTCATCAAACTGACTTCTGTTGGTCTTGGAAGATGTGTCTCAACTTTGCATTTAAAATGACATGATTGACAGAATGACAGTGAAAGACAACAGTCATACAGATTCATAATGACTCTGTCGTGTTCATGGTTTTCAGGTTTTGTATCATGGTTATGACAGCCTTATGCACACCCCTTTAAATAATGTGTTACCGTTTGAGGGTGCACATTCTGCCAAGGAACATCTGTGGAGGACACAACAGGTCTGGGTTCTTGAGATTATTTGCAGCCTTTTGTTTCACACGTTCGTCTGTATTTGATTTAGACTCTAAGTAAATAAAGCTGTATGATAGCATCTGTTGGGAATATGCAAAAATTCTTATGTAAATAAAAAAAAAGTACTTGGCTGCTTGCTTGACACCAAGGGTTGCACAATATACTGCAATTAAGGATGGAAGAATAAATATGTTTATCACCATCTGAAACTGCAGTGTTTTGTTTGTTAAATTATGTTTCATGGTGCAGTGAGGCCTGAGAAAAGATTCAGGTTTTATCAGTACAATAAAAAGTTTCATCATTTTTACCCAACCAAGGAGGTCAAAATTTCACCTTTGCTTGAAGTAACAAAATTCCAAGGATTTACTGTAAGTACTCTCCACAAATAACTACATCTATCATGGTGAAGGGTGTAATCATTTTCTGTTACAAGAAAACCACATTTAACGGTTTGTGCAGCTTTGATGGAGCTCTGCTTGCGGAGTGCTTTCTAGGTTGAGTATGTTTATGCTGCACTCTAATGGAAACATTTTTGTTCACTGGCATCATCTAGTCCTGTTCAGCAGTCATCTCAGTGGGATAACTGTCCAAACAATCTTTAGTTTATATCAATTTCATAATCAGCAAGTAACAGAAAATATCTGAAACCTTTAAGTTTATAAACTTTTATTAAAAAGAATAAATATATGCATGAATGAGGCAATCTCCCAAACTCTACAAAAAAATAAAGCACTGTTTTTAATTTATGTAGAGATTATGTAGACACTCCTCAGAGTCATTTGGTGTCTGCACATAACTCTGAAAGTCTTAATTAGTCATGCATCACTTCTTGAAATGCATCCCACAGTTTAGCAGTTGAGAGAAATAACAGCTTAGCGGTTACGTGACGGTTTGCATGGACTGAGTCCTCCATCAAGTCATACAATTGCTCTGTGTTCACAAGGTCCAGCTCCTTCGATCTGTCACACTGTACATCCTTGTGCCTTTGCAAGGAATTCATCTCGTCCCCCCGTAGGTTTTCACCTTGAACATTCGAGCCACAGCCTTGGCCTCTCTGTGCCTTCACTATCTCATGGAACTGAATAGAAAGAGGAGGGATGACCCTCAGGGGCCAACTCGCAGCAATTCTTTTGCAAGAATATGGAGGAGATGTTATGTGGGGAGGGGGGCGTGTGAATATCTCCACTAGAGGAGATGGATAATGGACAGGTGCTGAAAGCTGAGGTCAGATTTTGTCCATGTAGAGATGTGGTGTGGCCCTGGTATGATTGGCTTTCCTAACCATGGGGCGCTGTGGCATTTGCATTGCGAACTGTCTCATAGTAGATGAAACTGCTCTCCTATTTATCATGGATAAATTGTGAGTGCAAAGGCATGATGAAACAATCTGAGGCTGAGATAGTAGATAAAAATACCTTCCACATCAAAGGATGATGCTGTTTTGCCGCTAATCCTTAACTCACCATGCTTAGTATTCATACAGTTTCTAACCGCTGTAAATTTATAGCACGTGTCTATATGCAATGCGACCTCATCTGGGAACGTTATTCAGGGATTTTTGCTGACCACAGCTTTTGTATTTCAACTCTGAATGAAATGAGCCAAGTCAGAGGCTATTGCTGGGTGCGAATGAGCTGGGAAAAAGAAACAGAAATGAAAGTTGCACCATGGTGCTTAATACAGATACCTCAGGATAATGTGTTTGGGAAGCTGTGTGCAATTACACCTTGGCCAGGTCATTTATGGGCTAAACACATACTAACACCAGCCAAGCCAAAAAAAATGTCCCATTCTTACACAACCAAAAAAAAAAAAACAAAAAAAAAAAACATGGTCATTAAGGAAATATTTGTGCTTTTACCTCCGTGGATCCAAGTCTGTGGTTTGTGAGGCAGCATGAAGTATGTGAAATGTGGCTTGGGACAATAACAGCTTTTGACAAAGCACATATTGGAAGTTTGAGGCGAAGAGTAACACCAAATAGAAAACAGAAAACGCATTCCTGTTTGTGAGATAATCCAAACAGAGGCACACACACTGACACACCGGCCAGTATGTGAGATGTTTATCTGACAGAACATTCAAGCAGAAGAGAAAACAGCCGTTTAGATATGATCACATTACACAGCACAACGTATAGAAGCTGGCCGATAGATTTCAGGAACATGTGAAGCACACCATCCAACGTCTGGGGAATTAAATTGCTCTTCAACAGCCGACACTGTTCAGTTCACATATAAACCAGCTCGCAGCTCCGCACAAAGAAAATAATATCAGAACTGCAGTTCAATTAGACATCTGCTCACGAACAAAACCACTCTCGTGCCAGCTTCAACTTTGTCAAGGTTATGCTTTTATGCAAGGGAGAACTTGGAGTGCTTTTTTTCTGCCTAATGAGTCTTTTGAAGTGTATTTCATGTGTGTTGTCTTATGCAAGTAGGTGTTGGCAGCCTCCTCAGGTCGGCCCTATGCCAGTATAAACCAGCGTCTTTGGGAATGCAGAACACATTACTCAGATGTTAATCTAACCAAAAGCAAGGGGGGGCGTGGGGGGACTTCGAAAACTCAGGCGATCATTTGTCACCCTCATCTCTTGCCACAACAAGCTATTATAAATGCAGCATGCACCTGCCGTGCTGAATAAATGTGCAGCTAGCGACTGGTCATTCACTTATGAGGCGGCGTGCTGGAAAGTTGGTGCTTTGACTGAAAAAAAAAAAAATTCTCAGTTGAATGAAATGAATAGAAGCAAAATTTCACAATGCCAGTTTCCCTCTAAACTTTGATCACTTTAACACGTTGTCCACAATGTACCGAGCTTTGAGCCAAAGTTTTGCCTCATTTTATATTTCTGCTGACAGAGAGAAAGACAGATGAGAGCAAGGCTTCAGGCCAAGGTGCGTTATGTTGCGTGTGTGTGTGTGTGTGTGTGTGTGTGTGTGTGTGTGTGTGTGTGTGTGTGTGTGTGTGTGTGTGTGTTGGTGGTGATACAGCATACTGCTGAGTATGTTGCTGGGTATCCTTTTTCCTGCGTATCATGCATTTTGCTGCCAAGACCCAGGGTTTGATAGGAATGGCAGGGCAAATTATGCGTGCACTTCTGTTTTATAAAGAGAAGAAAAGCTTCTCTTTTTATCTCTCGTGTCAGTGTTTTTTTCTCTTTCACACATGTACATGTACTTACTGTAGGTGTATGCGTGGGCATGTTTTGCTGATGCAGTCCACTCTACCTTGACAGGGAGTGTATTTGTCTTGAAAAACCAAAATAATAAAAAAGAGGGATTGGAGGGGCAACTTGGCTCACTGATCTTCTATAGCTCATGGCAGAACTGAGTGCCATTTGTTTTCATGCAGAGGTTAGATAGTGCACAATGGAGGTGGATGAAGAATCCAGATCCCATTGTAGAGCCTCCTCTTGTTGCAACTTTTTCCGGTGTTTGTTTTTCATAGGCCGGTATTGATTTGGGACCCAAAGACGGAGAATACATCTTGAAATGAAAATCACCTACAAGGCGGTTTATCCCAAAATGACATTGGGAAACACAAAACACCGAACACCTATTCAATCCAAATGATACATATTTCTGGAACGTCTTTTGAATGAATGACTTATTAGGAATATGTACTCATTTCCAGCTACAGCAGTTTATGTTCATCATCCGCTGACTTCGATGGAAGGTGGAGGAACTACAGAGAGAATTTCGATAAACAAAATTTTTGAGCCTCCAAGGGACTGCAGTTAAGCTAATGGAGCTGAAAACTTTATTTCAGTCAGCTAGAATTACTTCTCAATATACTGCATACCCACAAAGGACTTTATTGATTACTTCACTTTTTATTACATGTTGTCAGAGAGGAAGTATATTGCATATGCCTCAGTGGCCATCAGGGAGCAAATGCACCGCAGTGAGGCAGGGACGTTGCGGTTGCTGTGGCCGGCCAGCGGAAAGTTAGAGCTGCTCTTTCCTTTAGAGGTTTGCGGTTGACCTTTACACTGGCACACTTGGAAATCAAAGTCTGCGTGTTTGCACTGGCAAAATGTTGCGTTTGCTGCCAAAATGAAGTGAAACATTTGGCTTTGACGCAGCAGAGTGCATATGCTGAGCAGCCATCATTTGAGAGTGCAACATTTGGAGTTTCATGTGACTGTGTTTTTTTGTGTGTGTGTGTGTGTGTGTGTGTGTGTGTGTGTGTGTGTGTGTGTGTGTGTGTGTGCGCACATGTGCATGCATTAGACTGTGTGTTCAGATTTTACTCTGTCTTCTCCACTTTGGTTCCTTCCACTGTGTCTTCCATTTGGGGACATTATTAAGTGAACAGACTTTGAGTTCATTGCAGTTTGCACTCAGCGTGATATTTGCTTCTGTGCGCAAGGTCAAGACAAAAATGTAGTGTTACTAAAAGCTAATGCTTTGGTTTTACTTGGCCAGTCATCCTAATAGATCACAATGTGCCACTTTATGTGGCTACAGTTCCTAAAAGTGACAAGTGTTGGTGCTAACAAGACACAAGTTCACCCAAATTGCACAGAAGAAGCTGTTTGTTTGTTTACGTGTAACTGCACACATATTTTCATATCTTGCTTTCACATTTGTCAAACAACAAGAATAAATGCTTGCTTTTAGACTGCATATGTGGTATGGAGCTTAGGCTAACGACCAGTTACACAAGCCAGGCCTCAACAGAGCCTGACCTTTGCTATTGTGAGCCATAATGTGGACAGCGTGCAGGTGTCGTAGGTGTAGGCGGAATTGACCAGTCACGGTGAGAATTTCAAAGCCAATTTATCTGACATTGTGAATGTGGCAATGTTATTCTTGAACTTAGTGCTCTAGTATTTTATTCTTACACTCCTATAAAGCTGCAGGGGATTTGTGAGGGGATTTAAAAAGAATGGTCAAAATTGAGGAAACTGAGGCTGAGATATCCTCCCTTTTACATCTTAGAATGGGTCAAGCTCCAAAAACACTGTATCCCATGCTTCCCATAATGCAACAAGATAGTAAACATGATAGATAGTCTTTCCTTAGACCCTTCCTGCCTTGTAAAAGCCCATGACTTTCAAACGGGAAGCACCCAGTTTGTAACTCAGGCTGCCTGTTAAGAATTGGTAGTCTCCAAGTCTAGGCAGAGATAACCCTGTTGACATCGCTATGGCATCGTCAGGGCTGTTTTCAGAAGCTTGACAAAGCTCCTCGAGAGCCACAGAAGATATTATACAACTCTTTTCACAGGCTATATAAAGTGTGAAGTGTAAAATCAGTGGAGTGACCCTTTAAACGGACCACATAATCCAAGAAGAAAGCCTTGACATGAGCAAACCTTATATTTTTGTCTGTAAGAGCATTTGAAATTGGAATATGTAACTTATAGTAAAGTGTTACAGAGAGAAACAGCAAGTGATGAAATCTAGGAAGCGATGATGAATCCAGGTAATGCTGATGAAATCCAGGCCATCGGAAGGTGTTATAAAATAATGTGCAGCCACTGTCACACTGATACTGCATGGTTATATGTGCTATATTGAACAAGACTCCGAAAGGGAGAAGCAAAACTGCAGTAAGCTTTACCGATGTCATGCTGCTACATCACATTGTTGTATTCTTAATTGTAAAGCACTGAAAAGAGCCAGCATGACTTGAAATACACAATAGGAAATCATGTAATGCACTAGAACAATGCATTTAAAACCTGCATCATATGCTGGCTGTAGCTTACTTGAATTAGACTGTTGAGCACATTACAGTATTAACCAGTTACTATGTTCTAGTTTTATACTGTAATCACATCAAAAAGCATGCACTTTAACAGTGCATGAAATTGGACAGTCTATTTCATTAGTTACAATTATTTGCTGTGCAGATGCCCCAGAAAGAAAGTGGTTTGGCCCAATCCTCCATGATCGTGTATAATACCAAATTAGATTATTCTTGTAATGATAGTGGGATAATGTAAAATCCCAAAATTTGCCCCAATATGTTGCTGTTTCTCCAGTTCAAATAAAGGGTTATTCAAAAAAGTACAAACTTCATCAGTCGACACAGCAGGTGCCATTTGATTTTCGTGCCACAGACCAAAGCTGTGTTTCTCTGATGTCTTCATGCTAATATTTGCATGTGTTGAATGAACTGACATCATAGGACCAGTATGAGTCAATTCAGTTTTAAGAGTGGATTTTCTGTCTTTACATCAGAGTCATACCTCCTTCTCTCTGCTGTTCTGAGCCCTTCCTCTTTGATCAGCAGGCCCGAGCAGAGTCACTCTGCCAGAGTCATTATGACTAATGAGATGGGGAAAAAGTCAGGGCACCTCATAATGTGTCTTAATAAAATCACTCTGTAGTGGCTGCCCTTTGATGCAAACCTTCTGTCAATAAATTACAAAAGGCCAAGTCACGTTTTGCTAACAAATGTCCAGAACACTTGCAGCCTTGAATTCAGCCTCCAAGCAAGCACCTCCTTCAGTATAATTTAAGATGCAGTGTGATAGCCCTGTTGCCAAGCGTGAAGAAGCAGAGACATGATTTCTAGTTACATTGCATTAGTCTCTGGTGTGTTTCAATAAAATTGCTTCCTGGGGCGTTCCTTGCTAGCAACTTAAGTTGAACTGCACAGAGTTGAATAATAGATCATGTTCTGCTTTCCCCTCAAAGAAGTTAATTCCCCTCATACCGTCGTTGTTTCATCATTTATCTGTCACAGACTGCAGTGCTTGTCATAGAAGATACCAATTACAGTGTCTCTCTCTCTGTGTCTCTCTCTCACCGTATCATGTGTTAACTATTGTCCTCAAAAATCACATTTTGCTCTGCGGTGCATTACTGCAGCGTTTGCAGCCGATGCAAAGAAAAGTTGACGTGTATTTTGTTTTATATATGCGCAACAATTAACTTGTCCTCATTCCTGAATTATAGAGACAAAAAGAGCAGGCAGCTCAAAGAAGGAGCGTGCTGTATAAATCAGCAGTTAACTAAATTCAGTTATGTCGGAATTTTACCTTTCTGTTTCGTCTGTGTCATATTTGTCAACTGTTGCTGACTGCCAACTGGTGACTTTTCCCTGAATGGGCCACATGTTTATACACATCTATTGTTGTATTTACTTACAGTATTTTATGTACCGTTTCTGCTGTGTACACCACAGCAGAATGTATGGCCGCCTCTGCTGTCTAAACCACACCACCACCAAACCAAGAGCACGCCACAAGCATGATAATCACCACTATATCTTCCAGCACAGTGTGCGTGAGCGTGCACATGCATGTGTACGTGTGTGTTTTCTCTCAGAGGCAGAGCAAGGGATCACTGGCCTTTTGTGAGGAATTGGTTAAAGCTGCTATGTCCCTGGCCACTGACAGACCTTTGAGAATTTCTAACCGAAAATGTAGATAAAAGCCACACGGGAGCCATTCTTGTATATATCTGCATGTGATGGACTGCCTTGTCTCTCCTCTTCAAAGCACATAGTCCCATTTTAAGTGGTCTTAATGCATGTGCTCTTTCATAAACTGCAGAATCTCCAAGATTGCTAAAACCTCCAGAAGCTTTAAGGAAATCATAACAGGCAGTGGTTATTAAGGGCCAAGCAGGGAGCATCCCACGTTGAAAGCATTTTAGTCCTCCTTAACTAATGCACTAACATTAGCACCTCCATACACTCCCCATTATCAATTACCTCACAGTAATTGCTTTTCAGCTGTGTGTACATCTGCACTTCCATTTTCTCTAATCTAGCTGTAAAGCCTACATGTCACAGTAGGCTGCAGCTGCTGAACGCGTGACTGTAAACCTGCGGTTTGTGTCTGATCTGGTGCTTAAAATCTGCTGATGCTGGAAATAAGGCTTAGCCACACGGCCTTGCACTGGTTCAATCAGGCTGCTGGTGATCAGAACAGGATTACTCCTCATTGTATGTGTGCTAGAACAATTTATTATATTTAGAGATAAGTAGGCGTGATCACGCAAGGACGTGCGATGTTAACATCGTCATTCTACATTCAAGTCATACCTTCACCAAGTCCTGTGTTTTCATCCATGTGCAGAGTTTGAGAATTAGAGTGAAGGACTTCATGTGTCTGATTCGAAATTATTTTCCAAATACCCCCAGAGACAAAACAAAAATGCATGCGCAGTGAATGACGATGATTCACATTAGTATTAATATATTTTCTGAATCAAATAAAATGCTAAATGCACTGCCTAAATTTTTACTCTGCACTTCATTAAGCACATCACCAAATGAGCATTAGATCATGGCCTATTAAGCCGCTGCTTGATTGGCAAGTGGTGAAATTAGAAGCACTTTCTGCATTCACGTTTCTGTTGAATTGGGAGGCGCACACCTTCAAAACTTGTGTCCTTGCTTTGGTTTGAAGTGGATGTAATTACCTACCAAGCTACAGCCTCATGGCAGTCATGACAGTCTAGACAAGAGGTGATTACGTCTGGTTAAGCTATTCACTGCTGGGCTTCGGCGCTGTTCACGGTCAACAGAGTGTTTGTGCTTCTCTTCTCTTTTTCCACTTCATTCATTTTGCTCCTTTGTGAGAGGATAGAATGCAACATGGTTAGATTATGCCGAAGAGTAGATTCATTTCGATAAGAATAGTTCAGAGTCTTTGGTGGTGGTTTAAATGGGACGATTTAAACAAGAGTTTTTAATTTTCAAACAGAAGTTTAAAACCACACACTTGCTCACAACTACACAAAGTCTTAGCCACCGGAGGGTTCATGGTCCAATGCAGTCTGCTTGGCATGAAAATGATTGGGAGCGAGCCACTGCTCGAGATAACCGGATACATGTGACCCTACAGTTTGTTTGAAGACTAATGATAACATGATACTGTAGTGATCCCTGCTGAGACTGTGTCTTTCTGCTTGGCTTCACCTCCAGGAAGGTTAGCACACATTGCTGTGTACAGATTACCACCTGTGGTCCTGGTCAGGGTGGGTGCTTTTCAGCATTATTTTCCCTCTTTCTTGCCCCCACTCCATTAAACAAACAAACAAACAAACAAACAAACAAAAAACTTCTTTCGCCCATATTCCTGTCCTCACTCAGTTGTGTCTTACTGAAAGGGACCTCAGGTGGTGCTGTTGTCCTGACAACCAATGAGGGGAGCATCACAGCCAGACGGCTGAATAATCTGAGAGAGAGAGAGAGAGAGAGAGAGAGAGAGAGAGAGAGAGAGAGAGAGAGAGAGAGAGAGAGAGAGAGAGTCAGGCGGTGGTGGGGGGTGATTTCCCCAGAGTCTGAACATCGCCGTTGCTGGCTGTGCCGTTCCTTTACGCGGAGAGCATTACGCATCAGTGGACTATAGAGCGAAGACCCCGCACAACACAGCACCTAAAAAGTCTTTAAGGAAAACCGTCTCAGCCATACCCTCCGGACTGCTTTGGACTTAAAGGCATTCCCGTTTTCCGAGAAGTCTGGACAACTACTCTGCTCCCTCCCTCCCCTTTTACCCTTGGATCTATAGCTGCCGAAAAGCACGCTCCTGTGCTTTAAAATGCAAGTCGGACGCAAAACGTGTTGGAGGCAATTGCAGGCTTCTTTTTTCAGACTGCTGTGTCTTATCCCCACAGGATTCCCCGTCCGGAGTGTGGATATGCAGCGGGCCACCGACAACATCACCATCCGCCAGGGAGACACGGCTATTATAAGGTAAGACTCATCCTCCAACTTTCCTCTCGCGCCCGCTTGCCTGCCTCCGGCTGCACGGCAGCATCCTGTCTGCTCGCGGGCAGGTGCACGCCACAGATCGCGGTACCAAAAGGCGATCGTGTCATGGACTGTGTGAATGTGGTCATTTTTGTTCAACCCTGACGAATTTGTCTCGATTCCTCCTGCCATAAACTTCTATTTACCGCAAGATTACAAAGAAGTAAACGGGGATGAGGAGTGTTTGGGTGAAAGTTTATTCGCTTAGCGATCCAACTTTTATCTCACCAGGCAGTCCTGTCAAAATATGATATTTCTATAATACACATCACATCCCTGTCGGCACTAGTCTTGTAGCAATGACTTTATAGTGCACGATAAATCCTACCCCCGTGCCGTATTCCGACATGGAACCACGTACAGTTTTGCAGTGCATGCCATCGGTGTTCTGGAGGGATTTGCACGGCTGGAGCAAAAACAAAACAAACAAAAAAAATGACATGACGCTCAGAGCATCGGAGCTGTGGTCACCGAGGCTCCTCTCCCTAGTTAATCCAAGAACCTTTTGGTCGGGCGAAGTGCGTCACGGTGTCCGGAGATGCTGCTCGCCTGTGGATTAATGGCAGAGACGGGATTCGAGACACAGATAAGAGGATGATGAGAGAGCTGTGCATCCTTGTTTACAGTTTGCCAATTACTGTTTCGAAAATATTAATTGCAGCCTGCAGGGGACAAGCAGAGGGAATACCATTAGTGTCAAATAGACGTGAATTAAATTCGAACTCTATTGATTTGCGTCCCATGTTTGCAGCCCTGTGCACACGGCGCTCAAGTCTCCGCGTCCAGTTTTGTCTGTGACATGGAGTATTTATGAGCATAATAGCCTCACATCCCACTTAATCACTTCCTAGACAATGCAAGCTGTCAACTGTGTGGTTTTGTGACAGTGCTGGGCAGATGTCAGTGACCACGTGATCCGAGCCATGTGTTTGTGGCAGGCAGGGGATTTAGATTTGGTTGGTTTTTGTAAACAAGGCGCTTTTCTCCTCCTCCAAAAAGGAAGTCCAGGTATGTGATAGGCTGCGCACAGAGCACTCGATCACATTGATTTCTACGTGCATGCTGTATTTACAGTACCACCACCCATTCTTTGCCTAATGAGCGTGAGGATATAGAAGGCAATTATGGGATAGACCTTTAACACACACATCCCCCTCGAAAAGCCTGCAGACACACAAACACGTTTCCTCACCTGTGCCCCGAGGTGCACGCACACACACACAAATCTCCACACACACGCAAAACAAACAAATCCCTTTAATGGATTCCTCCTTGCAACCAGGTGTCATCCATTCAGGGATCCACTGATCAAATTAGTCAATTGACTCAGTTACTGTTGAACTCATCAGGGGTCAAAGCTATTTGTTTCACTTTCTAAATCCAATTGATTGTATCTTTGCTATATTCAGCTGTTTACTCACCCAGTCAGTCTGTTTCCTTTAAAGGTAATGGCAGGCTTCGCACTCAGCAAAAGCCAAATGAGATCCTCCTTTCCAGGAGAACACTTGCATCCCAAGTCCACTATTTCACCATTATCTCCAACAAATGATCTTTGAATGATTACCTGTGGTAATCACTCAGCAAGTGTCATAATTAATTAGATGTTTATGATGTATCTCGTTGGCATTACTGATCAGTCTTATTTATAGTTAGTCACACAGCGATAAACTGCAACTCAGACCCCTGTGGCTCCATTGAAAAACACAACCATTTTTCACACCCAGTTTCCACCTGACAAATTGGATATGGAGGAGGGGAGGGGGAAAAAAAACATGAGGGCTAAAATGCGAGAACTTTGAGCTGGGGTGGGAGGCCGTCGGCTAGTAATTTGTCGAGCTACACAGTGTATCTGATTCTATAAGCGGGGTTTTGTGAAGGCTGAGGGGATATTGGTGACCTGGGGGCGTAATAAGGCCTGTGCTCCTTTAGTGGAGCCTGTGGCTGCAGTCGTGACATTCATGGCACAAGCAAAGAGATGCTGGAGTGGAAAAGCAGTATGTGGTCGAGCAACCGCTGTGACAGAACACACAGCAGCAGGCCTCGCTGCAGAAATGAGAAAGGAAATTTATTTTTACCAGGGGCCCAGAACTGTGTCATGCTGAATAAATAAGCAAACTAAGTATTTTCTCTTCATGTTTAAAACTTACAGATTTGCAGCATTATTTATAGCTCACAGTGAAAGCCCGTGTCAGAGGTATATATTTAAGCTTTATGATGCTATAGCTTAATTTATATCATGAGAACATTTATGTATTACTTCGGCTTTGCGTGGTACATTATAAAAAGCATTTTTAATGGAGGAAGATGCATTAAAGATGACAGTGTAAATACTCTTGATTTATGCAGCCTAGACTAAATTAATAATAAAATATATGAATTTAAAGATACATTCAAATATAGGCCAGCACTTTGTTTTGACCGGCACACCATAGCTGATTTTTTTCAGCATGTTGTGACACAATGCCTTGCCCACAGAATTTCATTTTCCCTGAAAAGTGACCATGAACTAAACATTAACAGACACCTCCACCAACTATTGATGCCCATAAAGAACAGCAATGAACCATAATTGATCTCCTTCAGCTCATCTTCTGTCTTACAGTAATCAAATTCAGTCGTGGTCTGTTCTCCTTTAAGTCAGCGTCATATGTAAAGATATAGCTGCTCTTAACCTTTGAGCCCCTTTGCCTAAGACGGCCATCCAGGAGTTAATCTGAAAGGGATTATTCTTTTGAAGACTGTCACCATGTTGAGCTGGTTTCTGTCAACATTTTCACACCAGCTTTTGTAATGTGCAGTGAGTTACAGCTCATCTGATGTGCGCGAGGCTGTGGGATTAAACTCTAGTAACCACAAACGTATCAGTGGTAAGGTTTTGTAATATAGTTTCTTTGGATCTCCCGTTGGACTTGTGTAACATGCTTTACTCAGAAGTAACCATGTAAGCATCGCACATCCCAAGATTTTGTTCTGTTTAAATGATCTGTTGGCTCTGTATTGAGTTCAGATATTACAGAGGGTCTTACATTGGTCCCCAAGCTGTCTTCTTGCTCTAAAGGGGGCTTTTTTGAAGAATTTGTATCTGCTTGAAGTGACATTTGCCAGTGGAAAGCATGAGCATAATTTTTTTTAGCATATTGAATCTATGCCTGTGCCCCAGCACTCATGTTTCAGACTTGTAAGTTTAAGTCACAGACAAACACCCCCTATTTCAGAGCCCGTTCTATGGTGACTTAGCCTGTTTTTTGTGTTTTTTTATTAGGATGATGCCAACAAGTGAAACTCTTTTCATCCACAGCAAGCCACAGTGTGAATCTGAGAAAAAAAAGAAAAGTTTCTCCACGTTTCTTCAAGCCATTTCTGTTTCACAATAGTTTACTTTTTAATTGCTTTTTTTTTAGTCCCTCACCATGCAGGCGCCTTAAGGAGGAAGTTGCAATGTCAGGCAAAGCCCTGATAATTGACAATTACTTATTAAAGCATTAATGACACAGTCTGTGTGATTGCTCTCCTCTGGGTCAATTATCTATCTGCATTGTGACAATACACCCTGCCTGACTTGTTGCTTTCAGTTAAAATGATGTTGCTCTTGTGCTTTGCCCCAGAGGATCTTTGTCAAAACTTACCCCAGAACCCAGCCTTTAATTTGAGTCAGACACATATTATGTTTGTGAAATCTGCTGGCTGTTCAAACACTACATAAAACACGATGTTAGTCTAATGTTCCAGTTCCAGTACAACTGACTACCCAATGGTAGTGAATACAGTTATTTTCATTTGCATTATTAAAACCTCAACTATTGAACTCTCTGGCTGATGCGTCTCAGCGTGCTGTGATGTGCATCAGCCACTCCAACAAATTGCACTTGGAACATGGAAACAAAGACTTTCTGGATGTTGGAAATGAGTTCACATTCTCAGCATATCACACTGTGAGAAAAGCTTCTGGTTTATTTCCACCATTCACCATCCATTTTCTTAATGTAATACAGAATGTCTAAAAGCAAAACAGTATATATTTCAACTTGAATCACACACATCACTATTTCAGGATGACAGTAAACCAAACAGAGCCGTATTATTTCATTTTGATAAAAAGTGTGTTTTCCAATTGTGGTTACAGGATCGGTAATAGGATGTGTGTTCAAGCACATTTTATTTTTCTTGTGTCAAAAACTATCATAGCACATGGCTTGACAAATACATTGTTACTGTTGTTGGCCAGTGTACCGTAGCCAGTCCTGCTCAGATCTAAAACCCAAACTCAGCCAGTAATCATACGTTTCAGACTTGAACTGACTGAACCCGTCTGGTACTGCCGAATTCGAGTCCCAAACCCAAACCACACAAATGCAATGCAGTCAACTGCCAACATGTAACAATATGTTTTGCATCTTGAAATAAAAATATTCTTCCTTAACGGATAGTAGATCAACTTTGCCTTTTCCCAACATTGTCACAACAACATATAACATGTCACACCAACATCATGCCATTCCATGTTACTACAATGCGATGACCTTCCCTGAATCTCTGGCTGTTCTGAGAAGCTCCCTCTGCGAAATTTTGATTTATGTCATCCATTACTGACTGTTAGCTTGCCGGGCTAAAGCACCACTTTGGCTACCCTTTCTGTCTTCCTGCTTCCCGGGGAGCATTGTGTATTGAATTGGAACTACTTGCGAGAGACACGGAGAGAGAGAATTGTCTCATTAAGTTGCATTTGAGACCTGACCTTGCTGAACTCCACCAGTGTAAGGCCCAAATGTCTCTTTATGCATTCGATTTGCATTGAAGAATTTCAGAACTTTTAAGTTTTCTGGAAGTTTTTCAAGAACTTGGAAATGTCACCCACTTTGCAACTGGATGAACCAAGGTCTTTGCCCTATTGCAGATAGTTTGCAGCCCAAAAAAGGTTTCTGCTGTTAAATTTATGCTTTTTAATTGGCTGTTATCTATTACATTTTTCTTTTTACAGATTTTCCAGTACAGAACAATACATTATCCCCAGGAATTAGTTGGTGGACTTTTTGGCAGTGCACAACTTAAGTTCAGTGCAGCATTTTGTAACAAAGCAGGAGCTAGTTTGGCCTAAATGTAGTGAGGGCAAGAGTGTCAAGATCAAGTGGATGAGACTCCAGCATGTCTGACTTCAGGCTGCTTTTTTCACAGATCAACAAATAATGATGACTGTTTTTAACTGCAAAGGTGATGCATCCCAAACCTTAACTATAGTTTATCCATACTGTAATTGTAACTGTAAATACCCCAGTTAAAAAGGGGGAAAAAAGGTCATTAAGTGTCATTCAATTAGTTGAGTCATTTTGGGGTTTAAGGGTAATTGACCAAATGACATTTAATGACAACAGTCATAAACACCTCATGGTCACGACAGGTGTCATGTCATGGTTATGACAGTATGTAATGTCAGTCTGTTACCAGATAGTTTGATTGAGGTGGCAGCTGGAGCCACAGTCTTTGTTTACTTGACTCAGTGAGGCTTCATGAGAGCTAACCTGTACTCTAAAACTCTAATAGGCATCACTGTAATAAAAAATTTAAAACGCAGTTATGCCTATGCCCACATGTGGTATATTGTTTACCATCATTCTTTAGAACTGACCCGTAAGCAACATTTCTTCCTGTCACATTAAGTAATGATGGAGACAGAATGCAGATATTCATTTTCACAGACAGTACAAAGCTTTGGTAACTTGATATTGTGAGCAATACAGTCCAGGCTGTATTCCAAGTGGACAGAGCCAACTGAGGAAACACAGATCAATTTCTGGATTTCCGGGCAGAGGGCAACAGTGCAACATAATTTGGGATGTCTAGCCCCCAGGGGGCCTCTATATTTCCCTCTGCAGCTCATCAGATCAGAGGGCTGCTTTTTTATATATACAGTTTAGAGCCTCCCTAGGCATCTCTCAGTCCCTCTATCTCTTCATCATCCTCTCTCCCTCTTTTTTCTCTTGGCCAGCATTTGATTGTCCGTTCCTGCTGTCAACCTGATTCAGTGACCATGGAGTCAGATGAGAAAAAGAGGAAATTCAACGAGGGGGTTTCTTTATGAGGATGATAAAGGGGAAAAAAAAATGTAAAAGGGAAAGATGATGGCCAAAGAGCCCTCACAAAGAAAGAGAGACACAAACAGAGGGAAGAGACAAGAGTATGATGGGTAGAATTAGAGTGGGAGGGGGGATGGGAGGGGGGAGGGCAGGGACACAGTATTAGTACAATCAGCACAGTAATCCCTTCTGTTCCAGCCTGGGCCGACGCAGGATTTTCAAATCAATTTCATTTTCACTCATGATGCTGCAGTGGGGGAGCTGAGTGGCTGCCAGTTGGGTCATTATCGTCTTGTCCCCATTTTGGCTTGGGACAGAGCAGAGGTGAGGGGGGAAGCTTCAGGGGCACAGGGACTTGGTTTTTGGTTGATATTTTGCCACTTCTGCAAAGTTTTGTGAAGTCTTTTGGAACAGCTCTTAGTCATCATAAGTACCAGAGGCTTTCATCATGGTCAGTAGGATCTGAATAATGGTCTGCAGAGACAATGTGAAGCTTTTTGACATGGCAGATGAACAAAGTTCTGACGTTTTCATCTGAAACCCACAGTCCATTGCAGTTCAGTGGGCCGTCTGGGCCTCTTTCAAGGGCTCCCAACCAGATATGCTTTTAGTCTGTAGTTTGATGTTTGCTCGTTCATCCTCAGAAAACATATCAGGACACCCTGAGCTCTTCATTATGTGGCTTCAACGTGTTTTTGCAAATAATTCAACCAGCAAAAATACACCTGAAATGTTTTTTGATACAACTGAATATTAAAGTGGAGCTTCTCTGTAAAAGCAATCCCACTCCATTTTCCTCTTTACCCAGGCTTTTGTTGTGGAGGCCAGACTGTCTCTTAGTGCATATTTAGGCAACTCAGCAATTTCTCACAGCCTGTGGCTACCTAAAGGCAATGGCAGTAGAAGTGGAGTGGAGGACTATTCTTATTTCTCTCAGGGAACCTCAGAGCTGCAGTAGATGTAGTGTAAAAAATGGCACAGACTCAAAGCATATGTTTCAAGTAATTACTGCCCGTACCCTAATGTGCTGCACCGTGTGGTATATAGCAGCCCCTTCCATACATCTTTCAAACACATCCTTATACCTAAACTACTGAATAGGTCAATCGCCAATGTCTCACAAAAAGACATGTATCACCATGGGATAGTACTCATGACAGGTCGGTACTGGAACTTCGTCCTCACCCTGTTAACATGGTTTCAATTAAAATAAGTATGTATGTGACATTAGAATAGGTCAGTGTTGACTTTCAGTGTCACATGGACAAGAACAGCAGTCTCCCGGGTGAAAGTCCTGTTTGATTAATCCATCCATCCATCCACCCCACCTCCCTCCAAATGCAGACTTTCATGCTCTTTATACAACGTCACCTGATTTACTCCTTTACTCCTGTCATAATTACATCCACTAGAGGTCAGAGCCTAATAATACATGTAAGAAAAGGTCATAATAACCTTCTTGGAATGTCGACTTACATGGTTATTTTTCTGGTGAGGGCGGCTTCTGTTTTTCCCACTATACTTTGCCTGTGTACGTGTCTTCTGTGCACTCATCATAATGGAGCTGCCGAGTTGGTGCAGTTGCTTTAAAACCACAAGCTTTTTCCATGGAATTGTCCATCTTGACTGCCATTACCAACCAACCAATTTGCTGCAATTCAGCTGTGATGTAAAATGTAAAAGAACAAAGCAGGAAATTGAATTAAAACTTAACATTTTCACAAGTACCTGTGTCACCCCTGACATGAAATGGGAGAAATGAATAGAGTGATTGAAGCCAGCTTGAGCTCAGTGCTGGAAGCTGGGAGTGTGGAAGCAGGTTAAATAATTTTAAATCTATCAGTCAGGATGAATTCAAATTAAAGCTGAAACATGTGGCTTTGAGCTGTGATGACTCCTGTCCCTGCAGCTGTAAATCCACATGGCTTTAAAGAAGATTAGAGGCTCGCAGTAAGCGTAGTCCTGGCTGAGCACACTCATTGTTTACCTCCCATTTCTTCTGAGATCAGCAAAAATCTGCTTACTGACCCACTGACACACACGATGAAAGATGGCACCACACTGTGATTATACTGTTGATGTGGTTTCAGGGCAGTGAAGATGTCATCAGTAAAGTATAAGGTTTATTTAAATTGTACGTTCATTCATCGTACATTACCAGATGAAGGTGTTTGCTTTGGCAAACCTGCAGCATAACTAGCCACCACTACTGTCGGTGTACATGGTTAAACTGTGCTCAACATAGTCAGCAGTTTTTACCAGATTTGCTTACAAAGCAATAAAAAGCCACAAGGAAGGACAAAGATAAAACTATCCACCTGTTACTTACAAGTGTCACATGAGTCAAGGTTATGTGATCGATCTCATAATTTGAAAGTAGGTAGAAATCTGTATAAATGAAATGACATTTTGGCTTTTTCAGGTTTTTGAAATTGATATTTGTGAATGTGTTTACAGTCTTCACAAATCAATGTATGTATATAAGAGCTCAAATTAGAAATGAATAGAAACACTGGAAACGGTCATTGTTGGTCTGCATGGTCAGCTCTCGAATATAAAACCTGATCTTGTGTTTTTGTTCTACTCAGGCTGCTGATTTCAACAACACTGTTACGAGGCAGTCTATATTTATAGAGTTCTTGTATTTGAACGAATTACAGGACCATGGCCAAGCTTAGGAGGCAGGTGCTGGTAATTAGCACCATCACCACAATGATGGAATGGAAAATGTTCTCTTCTCACTATTGTTTGCTTTGCCATAAACAATTGTGTGTACGGAATGTACAATGATTGGATATGAAAAGACCATTAATTGCTCAACAATACAGTAAGCCTAGAAATGAGCTCTATTTTGTAAGTGGAATCCAGTAAACAGACTGGCATGTAGCACTCAAATGCACCAACACAATGCACTGTGTTTGTGTGACTGTAGCATCAAAAGATAGCTACGATTTGTTGCAGTAGCTTGTACTACAATATAATGTAATGTAACTAGAGAGCAATGTAATACTTCCACTGCTATCACTTGAAGTTTTTAGTTGAGTAGTCAGTGTGTTACTGGAAGCAGTACATACCGCAATAGACCAGCTTCTTGAGGCTTAACTTGTACGTCATACTTCATACACATAGAAATGTGTCTACCGGTACAGATTTGGTAATACCGTTTCAGAGCAGGAGCTATCCCTTAAAGCGTATTTCCACGCTGTCATTCCCGGTGTCTGCACTGCTACACTGCTACACAGTGAGCCAGTTTCGATGACATTGCAGATACATCCAGATACATGTGGTAGTGATATCACAACAAAAAAACAGTTATTATTACGCACAAGTCCTCCTCCTGCTCCTCCTGCGCACTCTACCCAGGTGCCACCCCTCGCCTAAACCAAGTGGAGCATTTCCAGTAAGTTTGTCTGACGCGGAAATATGTGCTACATGTGTGAAGGAGCAACTCTGGACAATGCCAGACCTGACTCTGCTGACATTGTTTGGAGTTATGAGAAAACAGATTTAGTGTCTCTGCTATGTATTCAGGGCGGGCAGCACAAATCCAGCTGCCTCGCAAGGTCATGAGATTTGGGCGGCAGAGCTCCTTACCATGTGCTTACGTGACCTGAGAGCCACAGATGGTGGCGATAATGCACCTCTGTTGCATCACTGTCATTCCCATTTGGAACCTTAAAGCTTGCATTTCGAAAGTTAGTTTTACTGTTTGGAGTGTTTGTCTCGTGAGCCAGCTGTTTTTGTTTGTGTAGATGTTCAACATAAAAAGAAGAAAATCGAATGTGATTGAATTATGGGACAGTATGGTTACTTCAAAGCATTTCTTAATTGAATTTACAGATTAATTACTGGAAATCACTGTAATATCACATAATTTATCTAAAATGCCACATATTAGCAGAGTTACCGATGAAAGTAATTCACTTAATATGATTTGATGGCTCAAAACTGAAAAATCTCCCATTCCTGCAAGGTTGGTCTAATGTGATATGATAATAAGGTATTTGTTATCCCCATGAAGATATATTCCTATGATCTAGTTTCATACAGAATAGAGATTGCCATTTGCTTTCAGAGAAAAGCAGCTGAGAGTGGTCTTTGAATGTTTTGATTCCATAGCATGGTGAAGGGTACATCTGCAAAGTGAATGCTGTGGAATTTATTTTTAAATATCTTTATCTGAAGGATTTGCGAAGCATTTAATATGAACAAAAACGAAGAGGAGCAACACAAGAGCCGATGGTATTTATGGTAAATTTTGTTCAAGATTTTAAAAGGAAAGATGAAAAACGATGACATTTTAGGATAAAATGGGTTTTTCGTAGGTTTGTTAAGATTAATTCCATCAGTGCAAATGACTTTGGAAGCAATTAGTGAGCGAGGGAAAAGAGCCAGGTTCTGGGGCTAGCAGCGACTTATCGAGAAAATTAAGTGGCTGTACTTGTGAAAAACAGTTATTTATGTGTTATCTGCCACATCGTTAAATGTCAGCATGCAGGAACTCCACATTGTAACATCTTAAAAGTGCATTTAATGCATTCTCCAATTCAGTCCACTGCTTCAGTTGACAGACCACTCTTTGAAGTCATGTGCCTTTATACTCATGCGTCAACGTGAAAATCTCGTGATGAATTTGAATCAGTATCATGAAAGTCGCCTTTATTGTTTAGAATGTGTGTGTTAAGTGAGTTTTCAGCTACATAACTGCATTCTGCGCTGCTACTAATACCGGAGAAGTGTTGTGTTCACCCCAAGGGAAGCTGTTTGGATTTGTTTCAAAGGCTCGCTGTAAGTGGCCTTAATGGCAGCATGTTTTGATTCACATTATCATACTGAGTTTTACTTTCCATTTCAAAAGAGAGGGATATGAAAAGGCCACAGTGTTAAAGGTATAGGAGATTAATTAGATTTTTCTCTTGAGCATTTGACATTTGAAGAAATGGGGATGACTCCACGGCCTATTTGCTTTACATTCCACGCTGATGCGTGCAGCATGAATGTGTCAGTTAAAATAAAACCTTCTTGCAACTTTCCAGCATTTGCATTAACAGTAAAAGAGAAAAAGAAATCAGCACTGCTTGTCTCATCTGCCGTTAATTATTCCTATTCAGTTCAATTTAATCCTCTACCCAATGGAACAACATTGTTATCCAATTACTGGAAGCTCACTTGCATCTCTGCATGGCATACGATTACCTCCAATTGAATCAGGTTCCTTGGTGAGTAGTTCAGGTATTGATCGCTCCTGGCCCCCCATTCATAAATCTTCTACTACATTTAAAAAAAAAAATGTACCATTGACCCTCATCAAAGCTTTCTTGTCAGCTGCCACCTATGGGCTTGTAGAGAGTTTGATCTGACCCAGGAGTACATCGCAGGCTTGACTAATTCATTATTACCTGATGTTCAGCACTTATACTACATTAGCTATAAAGCACTGTGGTGCACTCACATTTAAAAGGCTGTTTGTGTATAAAGGCTGTCTCATCACCTGAGGACAAGGGATGGCACTTGCCAGCGTCTGGCAGCAAATCAGAGAAAGAGCAGAATGCAAGTAAAACCTTCAGAATAAAGTGGTGGTTGGTAACCTATGAGTTTTCATAGCATCGTCTGAGTCTCTGCAGGGTACAATAGAGAAAATGATGCTTTTTGAAATGGAATGTCGTACAGACTCACTGCTTTGATATATACGTTCACGTTACCAGTTTTACATTAGTCATCTTATGGCAATGCTTAAACACACTAGTCATTTAACAACATATTAGGGCCATGTGGCTTTGTCTGGACAAATAGGCTACTCAGATTAGACTGTAGTATGAAGGGTTGAATTATTCAGTCTGACGCACAATTACCTCAAACATCTGATAATAATGATATGAAGACATTATTGCAATAATGTGGCCCTATATTAATATAAACCGGCATTACAGACACCTACATGTTTTGACTTTGCATTGGTGACATTTTCAGAGGATCGTCTCAGTTATTCTGTTAATGACAATGCCCCTGTGCACCCCATCGGTGCAGTAAGCTCATTTAAGACTGATTGCTCAGTGGGTTTTCAAAATGATTTAAAATCTATTTGTTCTCATCCTTGAAAGGACTTGTTTTACTGCTCCATTATGCCCTATCATAACTTTGTTGTTCATGAACTTGAGTGACTCAGCATTACTTGGCCTGAAAGAAATCTCCACATAGCTTTCACGCCCACATTTTTGGTCAATTAGGTCTGTTTTTATTTTGCACAAAATAGGCATTCAGATGCTTGAAAAGTTCCTAAAAGTTGTGTTAAGTTTTCAATTTGCATTATTACTACAGCCCCTAAACTGCAGGAGTTTGCAGACATTTGCATCTTAGTGCTTTGTCCCACAACGCTGGAGGACGTAACGCAATGTGGTATGCCTGAAGTAAACATTGTACCCAAAGACTCGGAACAGGTGGCCAAGTACAAATACACAGTCCCTTGGAGAGATGGCAGTAACAGCCTTCCTTTGTGTCTTCAAACAGAAAGGAAACAAAGGAAGGAAACCGCTCAGCCTGTTTAACCATAGCTCGGTTCAGAGTCTTATAAGACAAGGTGCAAAAATAATGTCTGTTTTATTTCTTCAGGCATTTTCATTCAATTTTTATATCCCCGCAACAGAGGCTGTCAAAAATAAATCATACACTGCAGAGGATGCTGTGTGATATGTTTGGCATGTTTGGAGGGAAGTGAGCAGAAAACTATAGAGTTGTTGTGTTTAGGCTTATATTTGTATGTATTATGATGGTTTCTATATACACCTGCAATATTTTGGGGTTGTGTCCATTTGCTCATGTTTATTTCTGTGTGCCTGTATGAGAAGCCGACTGTACCACAGTTAAAAGGATTAGAAACCTTTATGATTATCCAATCAGCCGTGGAAGAATACACAATATAGGGTTGGCAGACACACTCCATTGACTGCACCACTGACCACAATCATCTTTTCAACCACATTGTATTATCAAAGAGGATGCAGTGTGACCATGCTGCTCAATTCAGATTTTTTATTTATTTATTTGGCTTACTTTAATCAATATTGACATAACACATTAAAAATATATTTTCAAAAAATCTGCAAACCTGAAGAACTGCCTTCCTTCCTGTGTGTGTATGTGTGTTTGGAGGTGTGAGATGCATCTACCAGTGAACTCCCGTCTGACTCACTTTCAGAGCATTGATTTTCTTTTTCTTCCTTCATCTTCACATTACATTTTGAATTCAAATTTCATATTCAGTGCAAGGCTGATTTTGCAACGCTCAACTAATTGACCATGCTCGTACTTTGATACGCTTTAAAACATAGACTCACATACCTGGTGAAGATTTCCTTGATCCTTTAAATTGCCTCTTACACCTCTTTGAAGAATCACCAGAGGCTACAGACATACCTGATGGTATGACTTTAAAACTGGAGTTATTTAAAGCACAAACCCATGCCACTCTCATGAAGAGGCAGAATGATTTCCTATAGATGGACCGTTTTATGGTCTCTACAAGTATTTGGAGGAGCACATTTAGAGCTCTGATATCACATTCAAAGATCAAGTATACCTTGCTCAGTCTGACTGAACCTTCAAGCATTCTGTTGAAGTATGTTTAGGGTCGTACTCACCAGGAATGATAACTATAACAATAAAGATAATGATGTGAGTATCCATGCTGATGAACGATTACATTCTGTAAACAGCGGCATCAAACATGTGCCCCAGCTGTGTGCCGGCTTATGAAAATGGATATTGATAACCTGATACAGCTGCATATTGTGCAGCGGAACAAAAAGGAAACCAGAAGGCTGTGAGGTTCTTCAAAGACAGGAGGAGTTAGGAGAATCCAACACTGTTACGACAGTTTTTGTATGAGTCAGCATCAGTTTGATGGTGTCCTGGTGATTGTCAGAGGACATCAATGTGGACAAATCAAAGAGCCCATCAGCACCAAAGACAGCTGGTCACTAAGTCTCAGGTAAAACGACATCTTTATGTGTATTTTGAAGCCTAATATTACATTATATAAATATTTCATAAGTTGTACACCATGATAGCCAAGTCTCATCATCTCTATTAATAATAATAACAAAACACTTTAAAAATTGACCCCAGTTGCATCCCAGATGTCTTTCTATCAAACACCAGTGCGTTCTTTTGAAGAATCATGCAAGTGCATCTTCTGCATTAGATAAGCTGAACTGCTTCAAGTGCTAAAAGTGCTACAATTATAATTTATTTTTATTTTATTTCATTTTTTTTTAATTCATGGTCCATGATGCAGTCTGAACAAATTAGTTAAGTCTGTCATGGATCATGTGTTGAATGTCTGTTGTCCTATTCTCAATGAGGAAGCTGGAACCAGGACAGCAAACAGTCTGGATGTTGTGGTCGCTGGTTTCTCTTTGTAGTGAGGGAGTAGCAGCCTATTCGTTCATAGCAGAGCACAGTTGATGGGCTGGCATGTATGGTTTGACCATGTCCTGGATGTAGGATGGGCCCGAGCTATTCGCCGCATAGTCGACAAGTACAAGTGTCTGGAATCAGATTTGAACAGCCACTGTTAGCCAGTGCAAGGCACAGAGGAGTGTAGAGCAGAGGAACATGTGTCCTGTTTGTGGTGAAATTTAAGTAATTTTTTAAATTTTGTTGGCTTTTAGAGGACTGACTGAACACACTGATGTAAATGAATACCTCCCCCAAAAGTCTGTTGACTTTGCAATAATAAATATAAATTATTAAATAAAACAAAGCACCCCTGACCAATGGGTAGAAATGTCCATTGGTAAAGGTATTATTGTCAGCAAATTTTATATCATTGACAACATTGATCATTGATAACATGTTGTCACTATGAGACATGTTTCATTGTATATTTCTAAGTTAGTATATCAGCATTGGTAAACTCTGGATGTTACGGATGATATTGGTAATAATGATTTAACAAAGCCAGATGGAAGCAGGTGCAGGTATTGATCACTTCGCTCTGATCATTGGGGATTGCTGCCTAAAGCGTGTATCCAAACTGAAATCTTTGGAAATGCTTTTACTCAGCGATAGTTTGTACATTGTAGAAAACCACAAAAAAAGGAACCCATTGCCCAAAAAAGTGTATTTTTACCATCTCTACTCTACTACAGTTGTTTATTTTTATTTAATGTAACTATACTGTCTGGAAAAAAGATACAGCTAAATCTTGTTATAGAAATTGTTCTCAATACAAGTTACTCTTTATCAATATATTTAATGTATATAAGCATTCTTATAGCACAAAACACTTATTTAGAAACCAAAATATCTCTCTCTGTCGCTCTATAAGACCTTTTTTCTGTTAACTTCTACTGTATCGCCCTGCCTGTCCAAGGCTGACACAAATCCCTTCTATTTTTATTCAG
Organism: Chaetodon trifascialis; assembly: GCF_039877785.1. NCBI lineage: Eukaryota > Metazoa > Chordata > Actinopteri > Chaetodontiformes > Chaetodontidae > Chaetodon > Chaetodon trifascialis. The sequence continues at coordinate 8,475,226 of NC_092064.1, read as the reverse complement.
ATTCAGACTGAGGCTCACACTCACTAAAGACTTCTGCCAAAGTGACGACAAAGGAAAGGTGTGCTATTCGCTGACTCGACACAGTGCCATAAAATCGCACAATAAAATGCTACAGCAACACAAGTAACAGTCAGCTTCTCCCAAATTATTCTAGATGTTTTCTGTGGTGACATGAAAACATTATGCAAGATTTCAGCAATGCAGAATGTTGTCAGGCAAGTAACACACACACACACACACACACACACACACACACACACACACACACACACACACACATACACCACCACCACCACCACCCTTTTGCAAATTGTGCTTTAGGGCACAAGAGTGCTAGCCTTGGTGGATTAGCCTTGAAGTGGAGGCATGCATTTTATGCTCACTATTAATGATAAAGGGGGCTATTTTTAGCAAATAAGACAATCTTACCTAATGCAGTCAACTCATGTAGAATATTTGCGTGGCTCCCATGCAGCGTTGTGTTGGTGAATTTCCTCCTGAGGTTCTCTTGTGATATACTATTAGCTGTCCAGCAAATGTATGCGTCATGTTTGTACAACAACATTCTGAGCTTTGCTGTTTGATTTTTCAAGCTGGCCCTGCAGTCCCCCGCTGTGCTCTCTGCTTGATGCACATCCCACTTCTGCTCTTACTCTGCTCGTAATTTGTCTTATATCTGCTGCTGCTGTCTCCTCTCTATTTGTTTTGATGTCTCAGTTGTCCCAAACTAAGCTGTCTTGAAACCTTAAATCTGTCATGGATTTTTAAAAGGCATCATGAAACTTTTGGCTCCTCAGAGAATGGCTGTTGGATAATTGGAAATCTCTACCTGAACGTTCCTCAATGTGTTTGGTCTGCACTTTCAGTAATTCTGTTTCTCTTTGTAGTCTATTTGCTTCTCTTTTACTCAAATTGTTTTTAATATAATTCAGTTTTACTTCGCTGCCACAGTTTGAACTTCTCTCAGCAAAGTGTGTTTTTGGCCACAAACTGAGCGGCTGCTGTCTGGGAGTGTTTCAGAAGGCTAAGTCGAGGACACAGATGCACCAGCTGTGTATTATTCCGTCTTACTTTCTGAGTGAGCAAAGTGCCTTCCCCCGGGTAGTCTCTCTTTGCTGCTTGTCCTAGACTTGCAGTAGCAGTTATAGCCCATTGCACCATATCTGTGTCATTTCTTAGACACATTCTGATATAGGAAACCATTAGTAGAGTGAAGCTTTCCAGAATTATGTCACACAGTGGTGTTACAAAGACAGCCTGATGGATAAAAATTTGAAGATGCAGCCCAGAAGTTGTTGGACTTTCCTACAGCTCTCTCCCAAGATTTGTTTTGTCATGCATTTATCATAAACTACCTCTGATGGAACATTTAGAGGTTTTTTTCTCGTGCCAAGACAAAACCCCCCGAAAGGCTTGAGAATAATGGAGCCACTGCACCTGTTACCCAGAGGACACATAGTGGACCTACCCACAATCCCTTCTGCTCTCTGCTGCCTTCTGATAGGTCAGAACTGCTGCATATAGCAAAGCACATGGGAAGATGCTGCCAATGGTGATAATAATGACAACAGCAGTGGAGAAGACAATGATGAAAATAATGATCATATGCATGAATAGGACTGGCTGGTGGTGACGCTAATAAAACTGTCATTCTGGGGAATATTCCCATTTTAATTATGGTAATGAACTTTTCCCATTATCATTAGCAGTGGGATGCTGTCATTAATGTCATTTTTGATAGACTGCGCTGTATTTACCTCATTTTTGCCTTGCTGAGAACATTTTTGCCACTGTTCATCAAATGGGGATTTACTTGGAGATCTATCTCAGCAGCAAGCTAGGAAGAGAGGCAAAGGCAAATCCAGTTGAGTGCTGTCATCCAAAACACTGATAATAAGCATGGAAATGTTGAATTTTCAACAGCAAATTTACACACTAATCATTTTGGAGGGCAGCACGGTGGCGCAGCAGGTAGTGCGCGTGCCTCACAGCAAGAAGGTTGCCGGTTCGATCCCCGGGTCAGACGAGGCCTTTCTGTGTGAAGTTTGCATGTTCTTCCCGTGCATGCGTGGGTTCTACGGGTACTACGGCTTCCTCCCACAGACCAAAAACATGCTCATTAGGTTAACTAAATTGTCCGTAGGTGTGAGTGTGAATGTGTGTTTGTCCTTGAATGTGGCCCTGCAATCGCCTGGCGACCGGTTCAGGGTGTACCCCGCCTCTCGCCCATTGTAGCTGGGATAGGCTCCAGCCCCCTGCAACCCCAAAAGGGATAGGCGGTATAGATAATGGATGGATCATTTTGGAGCACATGTGAGAACCTGAAACGTGGCCATGCAGAAGTTTTTTTGTTTAATATTTATTTTATTTTCAAATCAGTGCATTTAGATAAAAGTTAATACAGTGGCTCTTTGCCTGCTCTGTCTCCACCCTGGGGTCACTGCCTATTGCAGGGGTAGCATTAAGCATAATTACTTTGACTGTAAGGCTGCTGTAAAACGTCAGCACTATTCTGCAAACCAGTGTACAAATGAAAGGGAGTAATATTTGGGCATGAAAAAAACTTTCACCGTTCACCATTCAAGGAAACTAAATGAAGTTTCCTTGCAGTGATGTCAAGGTATTATGATTATTAACCAAACAGTTGATGAACCTCAGTGACTCCCTCTTTCCCAATATCAAAAATCTCTGTTGTTTTGATTATGTAAGTCAAATGCTTCACGCTTTGCCTCTGCTCCCACAATCCTTTACTGACAGTAAGGCTAAAGTATAACAGCAGAGAGTTTTATCATTTAGTGTGATAGCATGAACCCAAGAACTTGAGTTTTCTCATCCAGGTTGGTGGAAAAAAAAATCTTTTGTGCAAACCCTCTTCTTACTATCTTAGGGAAGTCTATTGATTCCATGAGTCTAAAAGCAGTTTTGACATGGTGCAAGATCTACAGCTCCATCCCGCCTGACTTATCTCTGATTCAGAGCTTGTTAATCCAGCATATGGAGCGCAGTCAGGGAGTGATAAATGTTGTGTTTGTATGCTGTGAGGAGAAACAGAGGGAGAGATCACAGGATACAAGAAACAAGACACTCTATCACAGTGGAGACAAAAGAGGCAGAACCTGAGGGACATGTTTCCTAGTGCATGCCTGCTGCTTCTGACGGTCCTGTTGACTAAGAGGTGTGCGTGCAACTGGGTTTACTGCCTTTCATAAGCTGATGTCTGTGTGAGTTACTTTGTGTGTATGCACTGGTGTCTGTTTTAAACTGATAACCAAACATGTGTGACAGCTAAAAAAAATGTTTCTATGCCATAAAGTGTGTTTTTAAGTGCATGTGTGTCTGCGTTAATATTCACATGTGTGGAGTGCGTTAGGGTTTAACATTCCAGTGATGTGAGGTTCAGGGCTTAAGCATGTGTGTCACTATCAGCAACAGGCAAACACAATAGAACATCCCATTAGCTACAGAGAAGAGCTAACAAGTGAGAAGGCTTTATTTAATGCAGCAGAATAGCTGGTACCCTTGTCGCCAAAATGTGCCAGGTGTCTTGGTTTGGTTGCTGATGGAGAAACCGAGACCCCCATCCACCGAATGCAAGGCTTTTTTTGAAAACATAATCAATGCACTTAACCTTTGTTCCACCTCATTACAGAAAACAAAGAGACATGATGCCAGTTTTGTCTATGACACACAAGCTGGCACTTGAAAGGAAATCAGGCTCATATGATTTGGCAAAGAGAGAGTGATGAGAGGGAGAGCGAGCCGAGATGTAGTGAGGGAGAGAGAGCAAGAGAAGAAAGAGATTGATCACTGAGTGGGTGGAAATGTCAGTGTGCTCCCGGCTATGCATTTTCCACATGTGGAAGCTGCCACTTGTGCTCTTTTTCACACTTCTGTCTACTGCTCTCTCAGACTTCACCTCACAAGCACCTTCAGTCTCTCTCTCTCTCTCTCTCTCTCTCTCTCTCTCTCTCTCTCTCTCTCTCTCCCTCTCTCTCTCTGGCTTTATGTTTATATCTCTGACTCTCTTACACAATTTAAGCACCTAGTGTTGTTTGTCTTCTGCGTATATGGCTCATAGATATGTAGTGGATTTTTCCCATGAGAGCTTATTTTACCTTTCCTTTCACTGATATGAAATGTTTCTCTCTAGTACAAGGTTATTACAGTTAAACAAAATAATTATATATATATATATATATATATACACACATATAATTGCCCCTGAAAAATATCCCTCATGTTATGTAAATAAAAACAAATATTGAAACTGACTGAAAGGAGCAAACCCGCTCAACTAAACTGAATTGGAAAAAAAAAATGTAAAAAACGAGCTGAAAATAAAAACTAATGAAAAATACAATATTATATTAATACAACTGCTATCAAAGTAAAATTTCTCTAATGCCTTTGCACAGATTTTTGCAAGTACATTGCTGGTCTCTTGCCTTCATTACATTTCGTTGCCTCTCTGGTCTTGTCTCTCCAATTTTCTCCTCTCTGCTTCCTCCAGAGGAAGCCAGTGCTTCTCCTTAATTGACTGGTTTTGTCAAACTCCCATATCCGCTCTTCAAGGACGGGGCTGGGAGAAGACATATATGGGTGCGTGTGTGCAAATGACTAGGTGTGTGTATTATTCTTTCCCTGTGTGTGTGTGTGTGTGTGTGTGTGTGTGTGTGTGTGTGTGTGTGTGTGTGTGTGTGTGTGTGTGTGTGAATACTGTATTACTGTGCTTTAGCCTCTCATCTAAGCCTCCACCAGACGCAGTGGGTCACCCACCCAAGACAAGCAGCATTTACAGAGATGGCCATAATTATAATCAGTCATATGGAAAAGCCACTTTTGACGCATGCAGAGTTTCAACATTCAACGCTCCACCACTGAGCAGCATGGGAGCCCGCCAACTACAGTAAGACCCCTCAGCTCAACTCTGCATGCATTCAGTGCAGTCACATTGTTGGGGGGGGGATCCTCTGGGCTTCAGCCAACAATCACCCAACTTGTATAAATATAGAGCATGAAGCAAACACAGCTGGAAGCGTGATGTTTGTTCTCTGCTCAGGCTTGTTTGTTGCCAGGATATTCATGGTGTGGACACTCAGTGGCCGCATTGGCCCTTCTTTTTGTCTTTATTAAAAAGCTTTGATGATAAAGTATGATTGTCATTTCTCACTAAAACTGAATGCACATGGCGTCAATCATTACACATCTCCCTGACACTATTGGCAGTGGCAGTGCATCTGGTTATTTGTCGTAATTTCAACAGAGCTTATTGTACCTCAGCACTAGTTTTGCGATATTTAATAGTAAAATAACAAAATCATCCGCTCCTATTTCCTCCTTAGTTCTTTGCCAACAAGACGCCTGACTATATTTTACATAACACAAAGTTATTATGCAAGCGTTTCATGAATCATCTCTTATTTGGGTCCCTTAAAAAGAACTCAATAAGAGGGCACACTCATGCAGAAGATATTGCCTCTCTGCTTTGATTACAGAGCTGGCAGGTTGCAGACAAAACCTACTTATGCATTTTTTACTGCGGGATCAGTGCGTGCCCGCAGGCTGAGCTTAGTGCCAGATGCACTGGCCCCTGTGACAATCTCCCTAATCTGATTAATCTCTATCCACACATCACATCATATGTACTGCATTTGTGCTGCAATAATTCTTGTGAGCATGTGTGGATTCAGACTGTGACCCTCATTGATTGGATGGAGAGATTTGTTCTGCAAGGTTTCTAGTAATTATTTATGGATGTGAGTATATGCATGTACACACAGTATGCGGTATGAGTGGATGTGTATTTGTGTGCGTCATACAAGTGTGTGTGTGTGTGTGTGTGTGTGTGTGTGTGTGTGTGTGTGTGTGTGTGTGTGTGTGTGTGTGTGTGTGTGTGTGCAGGTGTACTAGGTATGAGTGGGTGGATGTGTAGATGTGTATGTGTTGAAAAGTACAAATCCCTCCAGAGTACAACATACAGGTCAGAGAGGCATTTAGACTGCATCAGCAGTGTTAGCATCAGCGGTCTAAACGAACATTCCTGAGTGTGGCCCACATTTTGTTCGTGTAAATGACTTAGATCAGAAAGGAAACATTAACACTGACATCAAATGAGGAGGTATCTCACAATCAGTGCTGTTTGTCTCTCAGCTAATAAAAGAGGTCTGCGCAAACACATGCAGGTTTTTGGTTTTAGCCTGTGGATGGGATGGGCTAAATTCATTTGTTAATTCATAAATTCATGAGAAACTGAGGGTAAGATGCCCTGACCATGCAGCTTTCATTACCATTTCACAGTGAAGATAAGATGTCATTGTGATTGTTCATTCACACATGTTCCTGTGTCTGCCTCAGAGTGCTTGAATTGATTTTGTCATTATTATCTTTTCTCAAAAGAGAATGGACAAAGGTTGGCTATTTCTGTGCAGCAAGCTGTGTTTGTGAGTGGTACTGTGCATTTATTTGTGTTCTTATGTGTCCCCTGTTGTGTGCATTGGAGTGTGGAGAAGAAGGGAAAGGCAGTGGCTAAGTCATTACCACAGCAACAAGTTTCCCAGGCTTAATTGCCAGCAGTGGTCCATTCTGTTTGGTTTGCATGCTCTCTGGTTTGTGTGATTGACTTCTAGTTTATCCTTAAAATACATGGCATCCTTTGAAGGCTGCAACTCCTGTCACTGACAACAGGGATACATAGTATTTGTGTGAATTAGTGAATGAATGTTACAGTATCATACAGCCTTACAACTTGAATGGATGATCATTTTATTTGATGGATCGATCACACTGTATTAGAGTGATTGGGTGTACCTGTGGCTTCATTGATGTGTATGTGGATTTACCTTTTAGAGTTGGGCAAATTGCAATTGCATCACTGGTTGTTTTTGTTTGACTCTCTTCAGTGAGCCAATCCCGTGATGTTAGCGGCGAGAGATAAACATCTAAAGACAGAATACTTTCATATCTACTTCAGTGAATTAAAGGTTCATTTTGCCCAAACCAGAGCTTCTGGTTGAACAGTGGAAAGACTAACCAAGATGGTTTCGGAGGGTTTTATTTTGTTTCTGTCAAATTTGAATGAAATGCATTTTATAATGAGTTGACAAGGCAATTAAGCTCATTTCAGTTTAGTGCACAAGAGAAATTTCAATTCTGAAGGCGTTCAGTCGAATTTTTCTGTACTTTGAACGAAGACAGCATAACTCTTAACTACTTCCAACATTACCAAGAGCTTTACAAATGTACTCTTTCCATTCTTTCTACTTTTCACGCACACATCTGTGTAAATATATCTGCGATCGCCAGTTGTTGGGCTTGTTGGGAATTCTTACATATTGCCCAATCCTGTCACCATTATATAAGACAATATCAGCCCTGGCTATAACCTTTGGCAGAGACACTGTTTTTACCATTCCCTTTGATTAAATTAGTGTTTTATTAAAAAAATCTGAGCTGCACATCCCAATAGAAAGCTGTTTTAGGGTAGAAATCCTCTTTGGTCTAATTGATTCCAATAGGAGAGCAGTTCTTCATCTTTATCCTGCCCTGGGAGATAATTTTTAGACAATCCCATTATACTAGCTCATATTTCGAAACACGCCTAGGTTTGGGTACAAATTGTCCTTTCATCTTTTGCTGTGCTGCTCGACTAGCGCTCACCACCGGGAGGGGAGTGGAAAGTTCACCAGTTCATCAAAGTTTTTTATCAATTCCCTTGATATCACTTCTTAATTGAGTGCTGCCGCCTCAGTGAACTCAGGCCAGCTCAGGATACAGCAGAAACAAATTGAATGGACAATCTACCCTGCAACCACAGACACATGGAGTGTTAAGGAAATTAAACTCCTTATGACTATTGTGCCCCCCTCCCCCAGAAGAAAAAAAAAACTGTGAAACTGCCATGCATGCACTGACACTCTGCTACAGTAGCTCATGTTTTAGCTCCAGGGCCAACCGAGGCCTGCCGGGGCTTATTCATTATTTAGCCACAACTTAAACCCAGTTCCCTTGTCCCCAACATCAAATTTCTCTCGTTCTTTTTTAACATGTTGTTGCCAACGGAAACCAACATCCAGCTGGCCCGCAGCTTCAAATAAACTAATGGTGTTTTTTGATCCGTAAACAGCGTGTACTGGCCATCTGGCAAAACCCCACTTGGCCATGTAGAAGTTTACTCAGTGAGAATTGGAAATGTCTGTGGTGTGAGATGTTGTCAAATCTGACTGCTGAATCTTGTGACTTCAGCGCACCTGTTCTGAAGAGCAGGTTCGTTATTTTCAAAGTGGTGAATGTAAAATCGACACACAAATCAGCAGAAGATGTCCATCCTCTCTGCTACTGTTGTTTGGGTGGGGCTGCAGTGGAGGCTTTGGCCAGCTGTTGCAAAGGAGCAAAGAAATGTGCATTTTAAAAACATGGACTCCTTCATGTAATTTAACACTGCATGTGATATTATACAGTTATATGGATGTGAGTTTACGTAGATAGTATATACTGTAGCTGTATATTGTGTTAAGGTCTCCTTTGTGTCAGTTCAGATGACGTTTGACCTCTACAAGCTGAGCCCCAGCTGCAGGCTGGGCAAACCTGCTTCAGTTTACCACACACACACCACCACCAACACCACCACCCGGGTCCTAGATTGTAGTGACCTACATGTGGTGGATATTATTGAACTAGGTTACTGCTAATCAACTGCATGCCCATAAGCATTGTTAAGTGTGTGTGTATGTGTATGTGTATGTGTGTTTGCACATGTGCAGAACAGATAAGATTGATTGGCTGCATATTGGTTGGTTTGCTTGTGGGTGTGTTGTTGTGTATGTGATTGTGTGTGTGTGTGTGTGTGTGTGTGTGTGTGTGTGTGTGTGTGTGTGTGTGTGTGTGTGTGTGTGTGTGTGTGTGTGTGTGTGTGTGTTCTGTGATTTACCAGTACAGAATCATTGTACAACACTAAAACACTAGCTGTGGCTAATGAGCATAACTGTAAAAAATATACAACAGACACAAGCTTTCTGGACGTGCCAACCCCTCTGGAAGATTAAAATATTAAACTTCCTTAGTGCTGGTTTCTCCAGACATCCTGTGTTAATCTGGATTCCCGCCATGTAGTCAGCAGTCCCACATTCAGCCACTCATGCAATGACTTACACAAAAGCACACGTTCACATACACATGTGCAGTATATAGTATGGCACAAGGCAGCCAAGCTCCAGTGGCAATGTAGAAATAGATCACAGTGTGGCTGGTGTTGCAGAGACTGAAAACTCATTACTGCTGGCCTAGATATTCACATTTACACCCTTTTCCTCCAGTGTCATGCACACACTTAAGCTCTACAGGCGTCCACATGCAAATACATGTACTGTATGTGCACAAATGTACTCTAAGTTCTCACACAGCATTCAATACAATACAAATACAAATATAAGAACTCTAAACACCATATGTCTTCATCTGTCATAGTATGATGCAATTTAACACGGCATTTTCATCCAAGTCTGTGCTGTTTTGCACTAATGAAGGGCTAATGGTCTGCTGCCGCTTGAGTGAATTGCAGAGCCTCTTCACACTCTTTTTTTTTTTTTTTTTCATCAGCTGTAATTGTTTTGAAATCGTGGTTGTTTGACAGAGTGGTTGCCAGTATGCCTGCATAATAAATTGAAATTCATAGGAAAATGATGGAGGGATGGAACATGCTGCATGCAGATGTAGCAAACAGTGAATGGATGATGAAAATTGGTGCTGTCCAGTTTTACCATAGTGGTGATTGTTGAGGTTAGTGTGGGAGGCCTTAATCCTCAACTATGTCACACTGTCAGATGCCACTTTTCTCTCCATCGTACACCTCTCTGCATCTCTTCCCTCTCCTTGCTGTCCTTTTTTATTTGATTTATAGGAGCTAACTTCTTTTGAAACACAAATTACTGCGAATTCTCATTTGAGAAGACAGCGCTTATACTGTCTGTGCGTACTCTGAGGTTTGCTCTCAGTAAACATTGCTTCTGAAAATTTGAAAGGGGTGATCACCAAGAAGTGGCAGCTGCTGCTGCACTGTGCAGACACTTAATCCAGCTCTGATTGAGTGTTAGGCAAATAAACAGCAAATAGTGAGGCTGATATCAATGACATAAAATTACAATCCATAACAGTAACTAGATTTCATGCTGCATTGTTTCCTTTCAGTGACTTGTGTGTGTGTGTGTGTGTGTGTGTGTGTGTGTGTGTGTGTGTGTGTGTGTGTGTGTGTGTGTGGCATGACAACAATGAAAACAACAATGAAAGCTACTATAAAGAATTACTGAATGTAAATATATTGAATGATGACCATAAAAGCAATGAAAACATGGCTAAATTTCCTGAAAATCTTGAGGACTTTAAATGGGAACTCAATTTGAAAAAATAAATTTCTGTTTCCAGGTCTTGGGGTTCACTGCTGCATACGTGAAAAAAGTCGTACAAAGCCTTTTGTTGCTAGGCAAAACGCAACACAATCAAAGCTTCTGCCACTGCTACATCAATTTTAATCTGCTGTATTTTCTATTGTGAGTCCGACATAAAGGTGCAGTGCTAAGTCACTAGACTGTTTTAAAGGCAATGTGCCCTCTTTGAGATCACTTTTTGTGTTGTGGACAGTGTGCAATATGCTCAAACACTATTGATTCACCCTTTAAACTTATGCAGTGCTGGCAATCTTTGAAAGGCAAATAAACATGCAAATGAGAATGTGAAGCGGATATAGTTGATTACCTAAGGTCAATTCCAAATTACAGCCCCATGAACAAAGAGTTTAACATGCAATTCAGCTCATCAAATGAAATAAATCCTTTCTTTCTTTTGGACAGACTTGTCGAGTGCCTCTTATTTTTGGCACAATCAACAGAGGAGAATCCTTGTTTATTTAAGAGCGCATAACCCCACAATCTTTCACATTACAATCTAAGAAGGTCCCCAGCCAATTATCTGTGTTGTATTTTCATTCTCATCAATTAATTTATTTAAATTGTAAAGACTTTTGGTGAAAATCAGTGGCAATTATATCTGATCTCTTCGTTAAGTGTCAGCTGTTTTCTCTCTCTGCCTTAAATCTCCCAGGATGTGCTGTGCCTCGAAGAGAACAAAGCGTTCAGCCTGATTTCAATACCTCCCCTAGCAACTGATAGTTTCAGACATAATACTAATCTCATGGTAAAGGTTGGCTCAATTAGAGGATTAGTGACCTTGGAGACATACACATGTGAATGAGAGAATGTGCAAAGGCACTGCCATGCGTCAAAGAAAGGTCCCCACACACATTAACACACACATTCGATGCGTTTTGACGTTTTGATGTGAAGTTCTTTAGGTAGATTTTTTTTTAACATTTTCTAATGATTGGTTTTGGCCTTTAACTATACATGCAAAAGGACTCTTCACTATGGGTGGATGGCATAAACAATGTAGAGAGTACACTGATATGAGTTTGCCCTTTGGTGTAGCATGCTTTTCAGTCATGCTGTCTGTGTGATTTGGCCTTCATGGCAGACATTACCAAATACCTCTTAGAGTATGTGTATTTATGAAGAGGTAACATTTAGCTTTGTCCTACTCTATAAGAGCAAAAGCCTGCTGAGACATCTTAATATGCTGCTGAGTGTGAAAGCTCCTTCAGGCATTTCTTGAGAGGTTTCCAAACATGAAAAGTCAACAAAAGGTTGATGAATGAGAAAGTGTTTTCACGCCTGTGGGATGCAAAATGAGACACATCCACAGTGGACCGGTGTGGACCACACACTTTGGGCTGATACCAGGTTGTTTTGTCATATACAGATATGCAGTGATGATTGCTGGATGATATGCTGATGTTGTCCAGTATCAAGTCTGTATTTCAGAATCAGGAATCCTTTATTCATCCCTGAGGGGAAATTGTTGTTGTTACAGTATACATATATATATATATATATAAAACAAAATATACCACAAAATATAGAACAGTTATAAAACAATATATATATCCTGAGAAAAAATAAATAGTATATACAAAAGGATGTGCAAGTTGAATTTGGAAAAACAGTATGTACAACAGGGAAAGTCCAGGGGCCATTCAGAGGGAGGAGTTGTACAGGTTGATGGCCACAGGCAGGAATGATTTCCTGTAGCGTTCAGTCTTGTTTTTGTAGTTTTGGTGGGATGAGTCTCTCACTGAAGGTACTCCTGTGCCTGGCCAGCACATCATGAAGTGGGTGTGAAACGTTGTCCAAGATAGTCCGTAGCTTAGTCAGCATTCTTCTCTCTGACACCACCGTCAGAGAGTCACACTCCACCCCCAAAATGTCGCTGGCCTCGCAGATCAGTTTGTTGAGTCTGTTGGCGTCTGCCATCCTCAGCCTGCTGCCCCAGCACCCAACAGCATAGAGAATAGCACTTGAGAGCGTCAGTGTTCTTTGCCCAGTCCAGTTTATTGTTAATATGTACCCCCAGGTACTTGTAATCCTCCACAATGTCCACAACGACCCCCTGGATGGAAACAGGGGTCACCGGTGCATTGGTTCTCCTCAGGTCCACTACCAGTTATTAAGTCTTTGCCACATTTAGTTGCAGATGGTTCTGCTCGCACCATGTGACAAAGTTGTCCACAGCAGCCCATCAGAAAACTTCTGAAGGTGGCAGGTCTCTGTGCAATTGTTGAAGTCCATGGTGCAGAGGGTGAAGAGGAAGAGAGTGAGAACAGTCCCCTGTGGGGCCCCAGTGTTTCTGACTGTCTGACACACAGTGTTGCAGGCGCACATACTGTGGTCTGCCAGTCAGGTAGTCCACAATCCAGGACACTAGGGGGGCGTCCACCTACATTGCTGTCGGCTTGTCACCCACTAAAGCTGAACGAATGGTGTTGAATGCATTGGAGAAGTCAACAAACATAACCCTCACAGTGCTCGCCGGCTTGTCCAGGTGGCCGTAGACACGGTTGAGCAGGTAAATGATGCCATCCTCAACTCCAAGTCGGGGCTGATATGTGAACTGGAGGAGGTCCAAGAGTGGCTTGACCAGGGGCCGGAGCTGCTCCAGAACGAGTCTCTTCAGAGTCTTCATAATGTGGGAGGTCAGTGCCACAGGTCTGTACTCCTTTGAGGCCCTGGACCGTGATGTCTGTGGCACAGGAACGAGGCATGGCGTATTCCACAGCATGGGGACCCTCTGGAGACTTAGGCTCATGCTGAAGACATGGTGAATAACTCCACACAGCTGGGGGGCACAGGCTTTGAGCTCCCCGGGGGCTGACACCATCAGGGCCTGGAGCCTTGTTTGGGTGGAGTCTCATCAGCTGTCTTCTCACCTGGTCAGCAGTGAAGCACACTGTGGAAGTGACAGGTGGGGGAGGGGTGTAGTCCTCAGGTTGGAGTCTAAAGTCCGTCTGGCAGTCTGAGGTGGTGTGAAGAGGGCTCACAACGGAGGATGGCGGGGTGTGAGAAGGAGGAGAAGGAGAAGGAGGGGGGGAGTGGGGAGTGGTTGATGATGGTCGTCCAGGACAGACAGCAGAGGAGTCAGAGTATTTGATTATGTGATGTGTCAAGTGAATGGTATAGCATGTCGAGTTACTTGATAGAAGGTTTTATATTTTTTAGGGTTCAAAGCTATTCGTTGCTGCTCACGGCTGTAATTTTGGCCCATGTGCTTTAACCGGGAATTGCCACTTGCAGCTATTTTTTCTATTTATTACTGCTGTTTTGCACAATAATTTTCTTAAAATACCTCTGCACTATGTGAAATATGTCACAGTATTACAGTAAAGTGTACAGTAATAGCTGCAGTTGCCCTAAGTGTTTCACTCATTCATAAACAGTTATTTTGAAATTTTGCTGAAAAACAAATATACTACATACTGTGACTGTCCGTGCTTAAATACGGTGGTATCAATTTTCAGCCATACTGCCCAACCCTTCTCTACACACACACACACACACACACGCACGCACGCACGCACGCACACACACACACACACACACACACACACACACACTGTTTCATCACTGAAGAGGAACAAATATTCAGGTGCTGAAAGATTCACTAATGAGCTCATTAGTCAGATGCTACTGATGATTTCAAAGTGTGAGACACATACAAACGAATGAGCGCAGAGCCTATATGGATATTTATTTCACTTGGAGATCACAACGCCTTGTTGCAGATCATGCAGAGAGCTTGTTGTTGTCGTTATTTTCAGAGTGCAGTGTAACTGGATATCTGTGGGCAAATGGGGTTATAAATTCGAGTGTAAAAATAAACAATAATTAGGAGGAACTTTCATTCCTCGCTTTGAAGGGCACTGGGGAATGTACCAATGTAGATTCAGCTTCACAGGTACTGATTCAATACACATGCACACACATACGCACACATGCTTCATCTTGACTACCGTAAAAATCCTCAAACATTGACGTGCGCTTGATGCACATTAGGGTTTGAATACTGAAACTTTATCCGCCCACCTCCAGTAATTACCGCATGAACTTCTGTTCTGAAGCATCAATAGGCAGAGTGGAGGAGCCTCATAGACACATCTCTCCAAGCTGTTTTTCACACTGGTTGAGTGGTGTGGAGCTAGTTTAAAGAAGAGATAAATTATCTCATTGCAGTACAGTAACATCCAGGAGCAGATAACATAGTGTTAATGTGAAATGCCTGATACGGCGAGGCCAGTTATGACAGAGAGAGAGAGAGAGAGAGAGAGAGAGAGAGAGAGAGAGAGAGCTTTTGGGCTCTTTGTACAGCAGTCTCCCTCATCACCTGCACATCCGAGTCCCACACTGGGTTGCAATGTGTGCCATGCCTTCCAAGAGGAATCCTAATTAGCTGCTGTTGTAAATGTGCACCATTCCCTTTCATTCCCGCCGTGTCTTACATAGTTCTTCTTTGACTGTGGCGCTGTCTGATGTGGCTCAGGTTGATCTTGGAGAAAAACAATATCGAACATCTTGTTGAGACAGAGTTCACTGCTTCAAAGAATCCTTGGAAAAGAAAAAAACCTGGAGTTTTGCAAAAAATAGCTACAGTATAATGCCCCCCCACCCCCACCCCCACAAGCATATGTGCAGGTGTTCAGTGCAAGTACTTGCTAAGTTTTGCTGTCTTACCTGATGTGTGCTGCTCCACTGAACCAGCAAGTCCTATCTCAGGTGGATTAAGTTCTACAGAGAAAGAAAATTGAAACTCTGAGCTATTTTGAAAGACAAGAAGAAAGTGCTAAAGCCTTAGGAACTTGTTATTATATTCCAAGTATATTAACAGTCTTCCTTTATCTTACTCCATTCAACAATAACCAGAACTGTCAACACAGTGACAATTACACTACCCTAATTATCTATGTAAAATAAATCAAGATTTAGTGGGATCTATTGACAGGAACAGGAATATGACACTCATAAGTATATGTTCATGAGCATATAATGACCTGAAAATAAGAATTGTGTTTTCATCACTTAGAATGAGCTCTCTTTATGTGCAGAAAGAGTGGTCTCTTCGAAGGAGACGTTCGCTAATGCAATCATTATTACACAGGGCAATACAAGGAAATGCTTGTAGTCCCTTTATGCTACTCAGAAGACAAAAATTTATATAAATGGATGAATTAATTATAAGTCATAAAAATATCATTTATTGTGCAGTGTGGAGGATGAATTGAGGAGTCTCACAGCCTGGGCCTTCTCAGTTCATCCGAAATCAATCATTCATCCGAAAATCTGTACAACAATCTTTTTATTTAGGGAGTTTTTGGTCACAGACCTTCTTCAGGGCATGAGCAAGTACCCATGAAGAAGGTCTCTGACTGAAAGCTCACTGATTACAAGCTCTTTGCACAGATTTGAGTGTGTGGATGCTCTTTTCATTCAGTTTGGTAGTTTATAGCTCCAGTACCTCAGAAAAGTCTGCTACTAGCTGCACTGTTTTTTCCTCTCTATTTTTTGATTCCCAGGAAACTATAACTGTTCACCTGCTCCACCTCAGCTCCACTGATGTAGGCAGAGGTACTTGTCTTCACCTCCTTTTCTGACATCAGTCAACAGCTCCTTGGTTTTGTTGACATTGAGCCACAGGTTGATGTCTATGCTCCACTCTCAATGATGTTTGAAATACATCCAATGATGATAGTGTCGTTCACAAACTTAACTACAGAATTTTCCTCATGTGTGGGATTGCAATCATGAGTGAATGGCATCGATGGTCAACTGGAGGCCCACAGGTCACATCCAGTCTGCCAAAGTTTCCCATCTGGGCTGCAGAATATTAATGAATTCAGAAGACGCACCCATCATTACTCACCAGTGGAAAAGGCTCGACTCGTCCAGAGAGCCATCGTTGATTAGCTTGCCAACCGCTGGCAACAAGCCAAAAAGTCCATGAATCAGATTATTCTCCATCTCAATCCTCACTACTCTGTGGACCCGCCATCAAACCACTTGGCTCCAAGCATTGCCAATCCCTGGAGCCAACACCAGTGCACTGGCCAGATACAGAAGGTTACCCCAGAGTTGTTGGAGAATCACTAAGCTTTTCTGTCAGATGCCATCAACTGTTGTATTGAGTGTCAAACTGAGTATTTTGTTTGCTTCCTGAGATCCTGAAGAGGAGTTTTTAGTTGAGAGAAGGACTCATGGGTATTTGGACATTCATTCATAGTTGAACTATGGGTTTTATATTTGTATTTAGTGCTGTCAATCGATTAAAATATTTAATCATGATTAATCGCATAAATGTCATAGTTAACTCGCGATTAATCGCAAATTAATTGCACATTTTTATCTATTCTAAATGTCCCATTAATTATCATTTTAATACTGATATCAACATGGAAAAGTGGATAGGCTTGCTTTGTGCAAATGTTTTTTATTGAAAACAATAACGTGTAGTGTTATATTTCACACTAACATTCTCATTTTGAGCAGCCATTCACATTTGAATGAATCGAATCTCACACATTTTAACACTGTCAATAAACAGACAACAAAAAATAAATACTTGGTTACAAAAAAGCCCCTTCAACAACCCTTTCTAAGGGATCAAAACAGGTTGATACAAAATAAAGTTACAAAGCGCACATCATTGTAAACTAGGACTCAGGCTATAGTGCAGTTAAACCATGGCTTAAACTTTCCTTTCTTAACTTTCCTCTGAACATACAAGCAGTCACATTAAATACTCTTCTGTTTATTCACCAGAGGCTCATCAACGCAGCCTCTTATTTCTCTCCAGAAACAATGAACATTACTTGGCTATGGCTGCAGTAAGCTTGTTTTTAGTTTTGGTATCCTTACGCCTCTGTCCAAACTTTGGTCTTGTCAGTCGACCCATCTGGAAACTTTTTGAAACTAAACTTTCTATTCAGAATCTTGTTCGCATCCATTTTGGCATTTCGCGCTTGACATCCGCCTACACTTTCACAGCTAGCGAGCAGGCGAGACCAAAACATGCGTGGGGTGTGCCTATTGTTTTGTTTCCTGTGTACAATCGGATCCTGTAGTTTTTGTAACATTACTAGCAGTGGCCACAGCTTATAAAAAACTACAAGTTCACTAGGTCACAAAGAACGTTAATCGCACGATAAAAAAAATGACGCCGTTAAAATTGATTTGTGTTAAGGCCTTAATAACGCGATATTTTTGACAGCACTGTTTGTATTATTGTTATTTATTTTTATTTATTTATTTATTTATTGTTTTGGAAAATCCGACCACCACAGTGTTGACTTAGAAAAATTCTGACCCTTGGACAAATGTAGTTGAGGACTCCTGGTGTACAACATGAACAACAGAGGGATCTGGTGTTAAGCACTAAAGTGGAGGAGGTATGACTGCCAATTTGAACTGTCTGTGGTCTATTTGCTAGTAAGTCCCATATCCAGCTGCAGAGTGTTGTACTCATGGCCAGATTGCTAGATTTGCCAATCAATTTCAGAAGTGAAGATTGTGTTGAGTGTTGAGCTGAAATCAAAGTGGTAAGGGTCCGGCTGACTGTGATGTCGTCTTTGACGTGCTGAATAACCGGTTTCTTAAAGCACTTCATTGTAATGGCAGTGAGTGCCACAGGGCAGTGGTCGTTCAGACACTGCACTGCAACACCCACTGGAAGCCCACTGCACACTTTATAGGTACAGGGACAAAGGTGGCTGTTCCTAAACAGGTGGGAACACTCTTCTTTGTTAGTGATAACTTAAAGATGTCAGTAATACCACCTGATTGGCACGTTTTTAGGACACAGCCATGGATGTTATCAAACTGAGCAGCTTCTATTCACTCTAGTGATGCTTGTGTCACATTGATATTTTATTCATAGAACAAACACACAAACAGCTACTTCAGTTGTCAGTTGTTTAGTTGTTTGTTTCTTAAAATGAAAAAAAAAAAAAATCTGTATTGTTACTGGTAAATTATAGACATTCGTTACTGCTTTCCAGCATGCACAGAATCCCTATCATGCCTCTTGTACTGTACATATATTAATCATCCACATTGTAAAGGGTTTCTCTATAGTTTCTCTGTATTTCATACTTTATTTTCTTCAACGTGCAAAGAAAATGATCCACTGCTCAAGATGGAACACATCTAATCAATGGAGATGTGAGTTATTGTGAAAGGTGTGCGAGCCCCGAGGGTGACAGCAGTAATGAAACGAGTTGCGGGAGATGGCAGATGAATTGGTTTGTGACACATCTAATGGTGTCATTGAAGATCCTGACTTCATCCTGCTGATTGGCTACACGCACGCACGCACGCACGCACGCACGCACGCACACACACACACACACACACACACACACACACACACTCACTCAATATCTCTGACAAATGCACGGGCACACATTCACTCAATGGATTAAACTCAAACTAGTTAATACATGACTGCAAGGCTTTTAAAATATACCTCTCACTACATTTACATGTAGTGAACAGATTTTGTCATAGACTAGAAAGCCATTGTGACCATCCCTTTGTAGTCTCAAGCATCCACTGGAATTCAAGTAACTTCCATCATAAGTTACACTTTTGCAGGTTGCTATATTATGCTGCAAGAAGCACTTAATGTCTTTACTTTTCTATGCAGGACATCGGCTGAGTGGATAGTAGATGGAAAGCATTACAGAGAGCCAGAAGCAGAACGAACTGAACAGGATCAAATTGAAATGAAATATTGGGGGGGGGGGGGGGGTTTGCATTGGCTGATGCTGCTTTTGCTTATTTATCGCAGGAGCTTCAACCATTTCTGATTGCAGGGAGGATGAAGCAGGGTGTTTTGTTTTTCTTGTCATCTCTGTCACACTGTTTGATTTGATATCACTTGTTTTGTCTTATATACGCAGTCTGGAGTTCTACTGAACCTGGTACAGCAGGTTGGTTTTATCATTAGCACACAAGTGACAGCACAAATATGCTCATTCAAACACATATTGTATTATTCTGACTTTTGTTAGCACCAGATGGGGAACTGTTGTGTACATGTAGAGGGTTATGTTACTTTGTACTGTGCTTGACATGCATTCTAAGTCAATTACAATGTAATGAAACTCATATTTCATGCACCACAAATGCTACTGTTGCTACACTACCGTCCCATCAGTCCTACAACCATCAGTACAACCACCACTACTTTCTACACAGAGCTCTGTGCCATGTGTCCTTGCATTTTATCAAGGTCTGCATTCACACATAGGGTGAATCGTGCATTTATTGATCCACATTTTATTGCCTCACAACAGGCTTTCCTATAATGTGCTATAATGTGTTGTGCTTTTCACTAATGTACCCTCCATGCAGCAGACTTCATGTACATACCTCTAACCTCAGGCCATAGTTACAAGCATTTCTGCAAGGTAGTGATATATTTGTTTATTCTGTCTCTCAATTGCTGTATTATATTGTTAGCCTTGGCAACAGATTGCTACTGCAGTGTCGCAGTAATAATGTTCCAGTTTTGTTTACATATCTGATTCAAGTAAAGTGTATCAGCTTTGAGTAGAAAAGAAATACTAAGCTGAAAATGGACTTTTTTCCACTTTGGAAAGCATCTGGCTGAATAGACTATTCATCATTAAGCCCAATAACATAAACCTATCACATTTATTTTAATTTTCATTAAATCTTCTGATAACCACCCTCTCCTTCCACACTACAATAAAACCTGAGTGTAGGGTCCTTCCGGACTCACAAGACCTCAATCATATAATGAGCAAGGAACAATGAAGCAGGATGACTCTGATATAATTCCAAATTGAGGGGTCTTTAAAGGAAAGTATTGGTTTGGTATTCAGTGGCTGAGCGCACTACCTTTGCCAACTGTCTGCTCTTTGAAAACGAGTGTTAGGGAAAGAGCCAAAAGTTCCTTGCAAAATTGACATCTTTAGGATAGAGAATCTTCACATCCTCAAGATACGGGAAGTCTTATGAGACAATAAGGCACTCGTATGTGATTACCATCATTCAGTTTTAACTTGAAAAGACAAGATTAAAATGAATAAAAAGATGATGCTGCAATTATTTGCATTCTTTTAAGTCAAGCAACTCTAATGGCATTATGTTTTTACAATGAATGGACATATGCCGAGTGTAGCTATATAGTGTAAAGTCACCAACATGTGTCCTACAATCAAAGCTTACAGGTAGATGCTAGGGTGGAGCTATTTTTTATTTTTATTTTTATTTTTATTCACTTTTTGTTGCTCAGGGCTAGCAATGTCAGCCAAAGAGTAAACAAATACAGTGACTTATTAAGGAGGTGCTAAATGTACAGTATGTTGTGGTGTTCTGCCTAAAGGAAAGGAGCTTCACATGACTTAAACTGGCTAGCCAATTAGCTGGCTGTATGCTAGACAGGTATCAATTGGTAATGATAGCATACTGTCGCTCTGCCGGAATCATATTAAAATAGAACAGTGTTATATCAGTTCAATATTTTGCACACTGTCAGACTCACATCTAATTTTACAAAGCATGACCAGCACATAAACTCACAGGTGGCAAAGATTTAACAACCAGCTTGATAGTTTTCCTTTGATTATGATTTGTGAAATGTACCATTCATATAGCATATCATTTAGGAGTATCATTCATGTTATTATTGTTATCACATGTTAAGTATGCTAGGTCTGGACTGAATTTCTTTTCAGCCTCTCCTCGCACCCCCCTCCTCATCATTCCATCCTTCCTCTTCCTCTGTTTGTGATTCTCCAGAGGGTGTTTCGAATTTATGAAAATTGACTCTCCATCTCTTTGAGCAGATGCTCCTTCTTGGCAGCAAGAAGCGCTTCATTAGTTATTTAAATCAGAATAGCCCGGGACTGCATATCAGGCACTAAATTAATTTGATATATGGTAAGAGAAAAATAGAGCCATTAGTGGATAAACAAAAACACACGTGTCAGTGTTGGAGAATTTGCTCTGTCTTACTGTTACATGTTAGCAGCATGTGTGGATGTCAGCCAGAGACATTAGTGTATTTTTCCCTAACCTTGAAAAATATGATCTGCGACCAGTAAGAATTGAATGGAATTCATATGCATTCATTTAATCAAGTTACATAAACATTGTCTTTTGCCGGTATGCTGTAGATGAATATCACACGTTCTGCTGAAAATGCCATCCCATTGTGCAGCCCTGACACGGAGTCTATATATTTATATTTGAATCATGAATTTTACATAGTGACTTCTGCCGTGATGTGAATGTCACCCACATGATGATGTACGACCACAGTGGGTGTGGGAAATGGCGGTAGACCACTAACAGTATAGCAGTGTGTGTTTTGAAACTGCTGCATTATGCTGTACGTCATTTCAACCAGTAAAAACTGACAGGATGGCCAATTACTTGTATTTAGAAGCCATACTCATAATACTCTGGGGTGTTTCATTTGACACACTGGGGAGGGAGCGGGTACTTAAATGAATAGATGTCTTTTGGCAGCTGTTGAGATGAGTGGGGTTCCACATCAGAACGGGATGGGAGCAGTAGACATGGGCAAGGGGGCTGTGTGCATAAGTTCATGCATGTCAAAGCCATTCCTTCCGGGGCTCGGAGGCTAGAAAAACAGGACACAGAGGTGTGACGAGACTCCTCACACTCTCTCTCATCTTGTCCTTCCCCCTCTCCTAAACTTTTCTGAGCCACGCCATCTTCCATCCATTTCCCCAACCCTCGATTCTACCATCCTCTCTCCATTCTGCCTAATTGAGCCATTCCTTCACTACGTCCTCTTCCAGTCCACTGAGAACATCACAATCGGTATTTAGGCGCTAGATCTGGCTGCCAATTCCTTTTGCGCCATCCGCCACCTTGCATTATGCGCTCCCACTTAACACATCATTTGTAACAATTTGTTGCTTGTTTATATGGAAATCACTATTCCAATTAGGCTAAACAGCAAACAGCCGTGGCTGTCAATACTGTCATCCCCGCTGAGTCCTTTGGGGGAACCGGCTGTGCTTTATGTCTTCATTTGGCGACGGCGCCGTGGCACCTGACGTCTTTTTATTGTTACCCGTGTTGAGCCTTGAGAGATTGAGGGTATATCTGCTGAATGCTTTCCTATCAAGGACAGTGTGCCGGGTGACATCCAGGTAGCATCTAAGTCTCAAAGAGAGTATTGGATGAGGGGGCAAATTATCTGTTCTCCAAAATGAACTTTTCCTTGTTCGTTTTCCACTGCTTTGTTTTTCCACAAGGCGTCATCTTTCACAAACGGATGGCTAGGCTTTAAAAGCTAGCGCTCTGAGAGATATGGCCTCTGCAATTATACTCCCTTCCCTCAGATTAGTCTGCCTGCCATTCTGTAATCCTTGTGGGTTATTATGAGCGGAGGAGCCCGGTGGAGAGGTTTTCGGTGATCAATCTTAAACCATCCTCTCTAATTTTCCACGGTCATTGCTTCCATCCGGCCTGCCCTTGTCGCTTGGCTGCGCCAGCCAATTACGGCCATAACTATGTCAGCTTATTACAGGACAGGCGTGGCCCTTGCCGCCATATTGACCTCATGCAATTGGCCCGGGCCTTCCAACCTCCAGGCTCCAATTAATTACTACCATGTCCTTGTTGAGCATGCAAACCGAGAGAGGGTTGAATAAATAACACAATCACTGTACCTGTCTGTTATTATTTTCTTTCCACATGGATTAGGTTTAATTAAACTGAACACACGTGTGAACATTGAAGCATTATGACAGGTAATAAAGGCAAGTTAATAGTTTTTGTTTGTTTTTTTTATTGGCTGGGAATTAAAGTGGCAGATTCCTGGACTTGTTTCCCGGTCTGTGCTGCTGTACTATTTGCCGTCTTTCCATATCTTGTCACAGGCCTAATCAAGACAAAAATACCAGAAAATTGACTTCCCCAGTGTGTATAGGAGTGTTTACCATTGGCTAATAAGAAGGAGATTAGAAATGTTTGAAGTGTATTATCTGTCCTGCTTTCGGTCTCCCTCCTTCCTCAATTAAATCTGTAAAATGTGGCATGGTGTGGACTTCCGTCTTTTATATTTTGCCAAAAAATGGGTTTCTGAATTAATATGGCAGATCTCTAATGAGAGCTAGACAGATTGCTGACCCCCAGGCAGAGTGGACTACCAAATTAGGACACACTGAGGAAGAATGAGAAAGAGAAAGAGAGAGAGAGAGAGAGAGAGAGAGAGAGAGAGAGAGAGAGAGAGAGAGAGAGAGAGAGAGAGAGTTTTTTGTGTTTGTGCATGCGTGCATGTATGTGTGTGAGGAGTTCAGTGACTCTCAATGAGGCTATTATTGATTATACAGTTCTATCATTAGCTGAAGTAGACCAAAGGCTGGCTTGTTGGGGCATATAGTTGGCTGGTGCACTGGGTCAGTTCATAGGCTGACCTAATTAGCGCATTGAAATTTTATCTCTGTCACCAGCACAAAACGGGCATTTATATGGAATGCCCAAATATAACTTGTTGAAGATTAAGTTGTAGGAAGGAGCAAAAGACAGAGAACTTTTGATTTCATTTCTGCATTTCAACAGATTACATCAAGTGTGAGCTAAATTAAAGTGAGGTCACCACTCCGCTCATTGCACAGTGTGAAGTGAAGCAAAGGTGAAGCGAAACAGAGCGTTATGTTGTGAGAAACACTTTCTTTGCCTTTCCTCCTGCAGTTTTAACATTTCTCCCTTTGCCATAATTACTTCTCCTTTTCTGTCCTACAATTTGTTCTGCCCCTGACATTGTGGCTTTGGGGGACCAATTTGTTTGGCAAGTTCCTTTTTTTAACTAAAGTGGAGACGAGTGGAGCTGTCAGCCTTCATACCCAGCAGGTCTTTGGTCCCCACTTAGAAAAGTTTTGAGGCTGAAAGAAAAAGAGAGAGGGGATGAGTAAGGTGGATAAGTAGTGAAAGCAGCATTGAATAAAGAGTGTTCAACATTGTGTGTTCTGAAAGCCAATGTTACATCAGCAGCGCAGAATAGAGCTTGTCCTTCAAAGTGACAGTGTTTACCTACTTCCCAACTTGCAGGAGTCTCCTCATCACAATGAACTTTCTTGCTCAGCCCAGTGGACTCTTATTGTACACAATGGCGACTTCAGTGAGAGTTTCGTGCCAGTGTGAATATTAAAGAAAATTACATGAAACTAAGTTGCTTGTGGAAAACATGGACGGAAACAAAAAGCACATGCCCGTGCTCCTAATAGTATAATGTAGATGAGAACACTGAAATACTTGAACATAATAATGATGACTTGTTTCTATTCCTGCTAATGTAAGTGGAGATCTTCCAGTAGTGCTTGGCTGGTCTAGAGGTCATCACTTAGCTGTGGTGGTGAGTCAAGAATTGTACGCATTATGTGCATTAAAAGAGAGATATCTCAATTCATCTGGGTCCAGATGTCTCTTCTCTCTTTTTTCCTCCCGGCTCTCTGTCCCTCTTCTCCTCTCACAAGACCTTCCCCTCCTTTGTTGGCGCCTTCACTGTCCTCCCCCTCCATTAAAAAGCCCTGTCTCTTTTCTCTCCAGTTACCCTTTCACCCTTTTCCCTCTCTGCCCCGCTCATCACCCGCCTTTTCAGTCTTCCTTGCTGTGTTGTGTATTTGTGGTATGCATGTGGGAGGGAGAAGCAGAGACATGAGGGATGGCAGAGCCAGACCATTGTGACGGAGGAGAAGGATGGAGGTGTCCAGGCAATTACGGAGACGGGCTAAGTGGTGCCATGCTGTCCCACTGTCTGACCATCTTAGCGCCTGGCTGGCCCCCACCCAAGTCATGAAAGTCCCATGTCCCAGCTGTGAAATAAAAGGCCATATCACTCAGGGACAATTTGGGCCTGTGCTTAATCACATTTATTGCAGCTGTATCACTGGCTCTTTGTTCTCGCTTCTGCTCGCAGCTGAGAGGATTATGAGGATGCCGGCCGAGAAAAACAACAAAAACTTCTTCTACTTTGGAAACAGTCGACCATCTGAAGCCTCAACTTGTTGCTCCCCTCCAAGTTCCATTTGTTATGTTAATCTTGACTGATGCCTTGTGTGTATTTCTCCGTATTATATGAAGTAAATCTCCTACGTACCCTTTGAAGCGGCAGTTGAAAAGACAAGGAAAATAAAGAGGAGTCACAGCCTATCAGTGTCACCCTTGAAGAATAATCGCTGTGACTTGACTCACCCACACGAGTAGTTTCAGAGTTTAGCCTCGGCTGTCAGCGTGGTGATTCTGCTTCATAATTAGTGGCTAGCTGATTATAGGCTGCTTGACCCAGGCTAGAGTTCCTCTCTGCTGGGAACAGGAGAAGGAGGAGTGGGGGAAGGAAGGGACTAATTGTTGGCCAGAGTGTGGATGCTGTGTTGGTGGATGAATGAGGTGATTAATATGCAAGTAATGGAATGTCCTCCCCGCGCAAAGCTAGGAAGGAATAGCAGAGGCTCACTCGCTGAGGGCGAGAATTTGTGTGTCTGTGTCTGTGCCTGCGCATGTGTGTGTTGAAGAGGGGCCAGAGAAAGAGAGCTCAGCAAAGAGGCCTTGGAGACACAAAGAATGCCTCTGTTGTAGCTCGAGAGGAGTATACACTGACTCACAACAACAGCAGCGGAGCACTGAAAGGCTTTCTTCTTGCTCGAACTGTGTGACACAAACTGGGATGGGAATGTAATGAGCATGGGAGTTGGAGGTTGATTTTGGGTTGGAATATGATCGGCTTTGCACTTCACTTCACATTATATTCCAAAAGGAGCTCATCAGTAAAATTATTTCATGATATTGACTCCACATAGAGTGGGATGATGTGCCAAACAGATAAGCATTTAATCAGTAACAAACTTGTTTCTTCTCCTCAGATAATAAGATCAGACTTTAGTAAATTGCAGCTATCATTCCAAACTGTTTTGCCCTCAAATGCTTGTTTTTGCAGTTTGAGCTTGCAGCTTCATTTGCGTAGTAAACAGAAGTGAGCACAGAATGTTAGTAAGTCACCCAGCAGATAGTATCCATCACCTGCAATGGTAGAAATGTTCATTTCAGGTACGCTGCTGCATGCTGCGTAATCTTCCATCACTCTTTAATAATAACTCCGTTACAAATGAGAGTTTTTTTGTTTTTCTTTTAACTCAGTGCTGGAAACAACTCACTGATCCTGGATCCATCATCTTTTCATAATGGTGAAGCAGAGTGAGAGGGAAGCCAAATGACAGACAAAGTCAGACATAAAGAACGCAATCTGACTAAATGGCATTATGAGGTTTTACAGTCGGTCTCTGTTTGACATTATTCTCTTAATCAGGCAATGCGTTCGGATCTCTGAGGCTGTAAATCACCTCAGCTGTAATTATGCGGGAGATTGTCCTTCCTGCGTGAACGAACCATGCGGTGAGTTGAACGGAAGTTCACGGACAGGAATCAGGAATTAATCAGCGGCTGTTTTTAAAGTTATGCTCCTTCTTTTGCATTCCCTCTGGCTCAAATCTTCTGTTTTACACATGTGCATGTAAATAAAGACAGAAACTCAGACACATACAGTAATTACTCACACAGGCATTTGATATCTTTATCAGGGTGCTGCATACATACGCACCACAATAGTGTTTTTTACTTGGCTACATAACGAGTTAAACATTTCTTTTGTCCAGGAGGAGAGGAAGGAAGGACAGTAATTTTATCAGTGTCAATCTCTGTTCTGCTTAACCACATCAGCCAAGTTGTCTCTTTATGGAACAAATGCAGTCACTCAGCTCTGAAAGCAGTGATTCTTTTGCTCGCGGCTGTACATTTGAATGGCTTACACAATGTGTACGACTTCTGCTAGCTATAGAATCAGTACTACTTTTGTTTAGACATGCAGGCACTACTGAATCAGCCGAGGGAATGTGCCACCACAGCCATCAGCTATCAGCATATCAAATAAAATCAGTTGCAGAAGTCAATGCCAGCCATGTAAAATCTCCAGCTGCAGATGGGCCCCTCCATAAAACCTCTTCTTTCTGCAGTTTGTGGAACCTTCTGCAGTTCTAGCTGAAAAGAATGTACTGGTATTAAATGTTATTTACATTCATTCTGTGTCTGGGTTATCAAGTGGTACAGTATTAATAAGCATTCTCAGTTCTTCCTGCATTGTGATCTGATCTCGAAATGCAAACTAGTTATGGTCAGTGAAGCTGACGGACTTGTCAGTAGACTGGCGTGGTCATTCATTTACCACAATTGTCCCTGTTAGCAGGTGGGAAGCTGGTGAAGGATCATGGCCTCACTCTGGCAATAGAGATTAATACTTGGCTGCGAGGGGGACTCGGATCTGGCCGGGACAGTGTGAATCTCAGCATGTGCACACTCAAACACACTCAAGTGTGTGTATCAGAAGAATTGCTTCCGCTGATATACATCAGGTCAACAGTAGAAGTAGCACTGACAAGGACTGCAGTGCACAGGGAATTGGACTTTCTGATTTGTGGAGAAAAAAAGACAGAAAAACGACATGACAGGGAAGTGGGAATGCTAGAGTGCTATACTGTTGATTCATGACATGGCAGATATGTCTAACAGTGGTAGTAACCGTCAATTAGTTTATGCTCCCATTTGATACATGCTGGAAATGTGATTCTGTAAGCAAGAAAACCTTTTTATCCATCTCTTTTCTGGCATGAAGGAAAAGCTCAGCATGGTGTGAGCATGGTGCTACACAGCAAATGAAGCAGCAGAATGCCAATTGAATGCCAAACAGAAGAAAAAAAAAAAAAAAAAACTCACTATCTCTTGTGTGGATCATCATTCTTTAATCCTGAAATTGAACTGATTAAAAAGAAGATTCCTCTCAATGAACCAAACCTATTAATTATCCACGGTCGCCTGCTGGAAGTTAGTACATCTAAAAAAAAAAAAAAAAAAAGGCTAAGAAATAAAATGTGAACTCAAATAAAGTTGTGCTGTGATGGCTCCAGTATATTAGTCCTAATGATCACCATAAACCATGGTAGTCACTGAATTCCTTATCCTCTAGTTTCCCCTTGAGAGCCTGTTTTAGAAACTTTCAGACAGTTACCCTTTTAAATCGATACGAATGTTATCAATAAATAATGACACCGTTTGAGTTTGCACAGTTCCTTCTGTTCTATGCTATCAGAGGTTTTAATTTGCTGCTCTGTATTTCAGACATGTTATAGAGTAAGGAGGCAATTTTGTATAATTTTGGTACACTCATACATTCCTAGATGCACACGATATTGAGCCATCAGTGAAACAATGGCAGCTCCCCATTCAAGCTATAGAGCTCACCAACAATCAGTGTGTTTTTAGCGTACATGGCATGCATTCTGCAACACAGGAGGGAAAAAAGGCAAAAACAATGGAATGCACATCAATACAGTCTTTATGAAGACTTTTAAAGAGACACTCTGCACACATGAGTATTGTATCGTCAACCTCAGAGCGTGTCTCTGTTCTTCTGGCATGTTCCTTTTGTGTGCCTCGCAGGGGCGGCTGGCCCATTGTGGGCGATAGTGCACTGCCCTCCTGAAGCCACACGAGAAAAAGAGAGAGAAAAGAGTTTATTTTGCTGGTCTAAGTCTTAATATTATTGTCCAATCAGCAGCCTGAATATCACTTTCCAACCAGAAGCCCCACCCCCTCGGGGCGATGTCAGTCAGATTGAAAATCGCCCCAGGCGCTCTCATAGACTTACATGCTGAGATTTTTTGATTTTTTTCAATTTTTGGACCCTACAATTCATTTCTATGGGCTCCGGGAGGGCTTGCCCCAACGTGATTTCGTCATACGCACTGATGCGTGCTCGGACGATACGCACAGCGCGCACACGTGTCGGGACTCAGGAGACTGCAAGATCAACGTGGCTAGCAACTGTAACATTGGCCTTGCTGAAACTTGTCAGGAACATGCCTGATTTCAATGAGAGGGTAATTGATCACTGCCCTGCGATCGGCTGGAGTTCAGGGTGTACCCTGCCTCTCGCCCGTTGACAGCTGGGATAGGCTCCAGCCCCCCACAACCCCAAAAAGGGATAGTCGGGTATAGACAATGGATGGAGGGTAATTGATCACTTTGCCTTTTTGAAAGAGAGGCGAGCAAAATTTCAGTACAAGTGATGAGTGAGTGTGTTATTAAATGTGTACTGTATACTGAATATGTTCTGGAAAGATTTGATTAATTACAGTTTTGATGATAGTATAATTTGATTTGATTTGATTATTGCTATGGCATCCATGGTGCCAAAAGTGTTTTATTGTATTTGAGACATTTAACTTGATATAGCTATACAAAAATACTGTACACTGTGTACAATTCATGTCTCGTGTTGCCATCTAGTGGTTGAACAGGAAAACCAAATTAAACAATACAATTTAACACTGTAAAGTTAGCTATCTGACTTTTATTTAATATTATTTTGCTCATTGAACGGGTCATCTTAGCCATCATCCCAACAGTTGCTCCCCCTGAGAAATTTGTCAGGAGCCGCCACTGGTGCCTCGCCAATGTTTACGGTTCCAGATCCCCCTTGTTCATCTGTATGCGCTAAAGTGATGCATGATAATGGTCCCAGAAGAGTGTCAGAGAACGCGGAGAATGATGTTTTCTGACACTAATTGCTCTTTCATCTTAAGCGGTGGCGTCTTAGCCAATCTCCAAAGCACCCCGTAATGAGGCCTATGGTGGGAGGCAGAGGCAGTGAGCTGACTGATGAAATTCTGAAGCTTTTTGTCATGTGTTTATTTGTTCTATATGCAAATGATCAGAGGACCTCCTGCACTCCCCTGACCCATCGCTGTTATTGTCTGTGAAGCTGTTCTACCCTGTTCACCTTAAAAACATCTGCAGAAGACGATGAAGTATCTGGCTCGCTCCATGCCTCATAAGGTCGATTTGGAGATAACGGCCATGAGATTGAATCCAAATTGGTTGACCAAGCAGAAATAACTAGGTAATTGACTGGGGTTGACCTTACGTATGATTAGAATCCAAAGCTGCTAAGAGATATGCATGGCTGATGTGTGGTGTTAGTACTGTTTCTCGAAGGGGGAGTAATTGTTTTGAAGTTTAAGTCTGACTATATACGTTGTCTCGTAAACATCATTAGCTGATTCAGTAATTGCAGTTGAGTCTACACATCTCTGCTGAATGTTTCCGTTTCTTCAGACATGTACATACAGACTAATGTATGTAAACCAGTGTATTAGAGAATTCATGTCTCTTCCAACCATGTAAATACTTCGATCAGACACTGGGGGCTACAAGCTGATTTCTCCCAGTCACTGGCATGCTGAAGTCCACAGAAATGTGGTCATTATGTACTCTTTAAATTCCAACATAGTACATAGTGAAAAGGTAACCATTGCAGCCTCATCACTAAGTGAAGGCTTTGCCCTGATGGTTGCAGTGGAATACCATTTTCAAGGTATGCAGGGCTTTGAAAATTGCCGAATATGTACATTTGCTACCTTACTACCTTACTGAATTATCTGTCTGTCTAGATAGATATTTCACGTGATGTCATCTTTGTCAGGACATAATATTTTGTGGAATTATAAAAAAGTGTTGGAACCCTTCTGTTTTAATTATCATCATCATCATCATCATCATCATCATCATCATCATCATCATCATCATCATCGTTTCATCTAATTAGCAAACTCCACTGCATTTGATACCTCATGGCAATGTGGTAATTTCCCTGCTTGTCATCTAATTTGAAAAAAACAAACAAAAAAAAAAACAAAGATTATAATGTGGGGTCAGACACAAACACACAATTCTACTTTCAACAATTAATGAAGAAAGCTAAGATGTGTGGATGAAGAAATGATGATGAAAGCTGGAGTACCCGGAGAGAACCCACGCATGCACGGGAAGAGCATGCAAACTTCACACAGAAGGGCCCAACCTGGGAATCAAACTGGCAACCTTGTTGCTGTGAGGCACGCACACTACCTGCTGTGCCACCGTGCAGCCCCCATTCACACCAGTTTCACACATTTGTCTACATTGCTTTTAAGCCCACTCATTAGCATGGAAACAAGAGACATAACTAAACATAAGAAAAAGCAGATTGTACTCCAATTGGATGATTTCATTTCAGCAGCTCTCCACATGATCCACTATGTATAACTAATTGCGTTTTAAGGGATAATTCAATCACTGTCTCCATCATTACACTCAGAGCAGACTGAAGGCAGGTGAACAGCTCGCAGTAATGCAGCACTTTTGGAAACAGTCATGAGAGTACCAGGGGCGCCTCTACCAAAACCTCCCTCTCAGAGAAGGAATCAGTTAATAAGTGAGGGAAATCAGTTAATAGTTTAGAGGGAAACGACTGAAGTTAGAGTGAGGAAAGGACACCGTGGTCCTTTTTTTTTTTTTTTTCATTCTTTAAGCCATCCATTGTTGAAATCGATTGTTCCGCTTTAGTGATTCCCTAAGGAGCCATTTAGACTGAGTTGGCTGTGGGCTGCACCGTGAGCTCTCTCTCTCGCTTTCTGTGTCTCCGTCTCTGGTTGTCTCTCTCTCCTCTCCTTTCACACACACACACACACACACACACACACACACACACACACACACACACACACCAGACACTAGTGGCTAACGGTGTTCTTAATGGCCCAGAGTTTGATCCACTGTCAAACAGCCAGAGATATACAGTTTCTAGTGACTGCAGAAGCAACCTGAGAGGTGGATTTATTTCCACTTACAAAATAAATCCACCTCACAGTTTGTGTGTGTCAGCCTGCATGCATGCGTGCGTGCCTGTGCGTGCAGGCACAAGTGCAAAGTTGTTCTGCATAACTTCAATGAAAGTGAGTTTGCATTATTTAAATGAACATGCTTAATATCTGCTCATGCATTTTATGCAGTTTATCCATCTCCACATGCTGTCATACAGTACACACACACATTCACACACTGTGGTTTGCATATTTGTTGCTGCCTTGTGATTAAAATGTCTGAACTGTCAGCTTGCTGCTTCCCTGCCCCTCAAGGCGTTTTCCGAGTATTTGCACTCCCCCGTAACCATACCCATGGTCCACACACTCTGGGATTAATTAATAGTTTAGCCAGGCCAACGCACTTGCAAACATCTATTCAGTATGGAGGGAGGGATATGGAGCAGGTGGGAGAGGGGCAGATGGGGGCTTAGTAGCGGCCAAGCGACTGAGAGAAAAATGAAGTAGACAGGAGAGGACAGAAAACAAGATTTGTCTTTTAGGTAGAAAATAAAGAACAAGACAGAGAGGAGAGAGTCACAGGGGGAGATAACTACAGCTGGAGATAGAAAAAAAATGTGTAAACACAGGCTACAACACAGAAAAATATAATTAGAGGAACATAGCAGGGGTGCTTTGTGGATTTGTGGACAGATTCTATCTGGTATGTTGGTCATGCCACACTAGGGCTGGCTAGACACAGCTGTGCATGCACTATGACTCTCCTCTCCTGATCGATTATGTCAGCCAAGCTCTTCGTAGCCAGTTGACACAAAGTTCTCTGTGTGTGTTTGTGTCTCTGTCTAACTGTCTGTCGGTGTCTGGCTCAATCTGCTAACACATTTGCAAACTCTGAATCTGTGTGTACCAACACCTAATGTGGGTTTTGCGCCTGCAGGACCTGCGGAGGACTGTGGCAGCGTGTGCGCGTGCAGACTGTAGCACTGTGTGAACTTTCAATTAGAAATAACTTCATTGCTCATAGCTCCCCGGAGGCCATGATCAATCATTGTCATCAATAAAGACAGGCCAGTTTGTCAGGAAGAACCCACAAGCCTCGGGGTCTGGTGGCAGTGGCAGAGGAGGTTCCTAATCGAGGATGGTATTTTACCACCAGCCGTACCTCAGAAACTGTCTCAGCCTTTAATCCTGTTATGCAAATACCACTTCCTATTGCTCGGAGGATCAAGGCCCACTGAACAGCAGAGGTGGGAGAAGCAGAATAGACGTACTGCATTTGAATTCTTCAGATGAAGAGCCATAACAGTCAGTGCTTTCATAAGTTAAGAAACTCAATTTTGTGTACTTTCATGCAAAGAGAAAAAAAAAATCAGTCTTCAAGTGATGCAAGTTAACTTTCCCTTTACAAGCATACAAATCATTTCAAAACAAACGAGCACAGGTCAGTGGCTAAAGCTTTGATTTGCTGAGATGGCTTGAAGCCAGCAGGGCTCATGTCCAGTTTTGGGAAAGTTGCTCTTAGTCTTGTTGTATGACACAGCACAGTGAAACATGATTTGAGTCTTTGAGTGATAAGAAACTTTTTCCTATTCCCGAGGAGAAATGCAATAGCAGCTGGTCAGAAGTCCATGCAAAGGGCTTGGCATTCATTTACAGCTTGGCAGTGCGATGGGTCAGCACAGCACTGCTTTTGCTCTGGAACTGATTTCCAGTGTCGTTACAGAACGATTGTTGCTCCAGTCGTCACCAGTGATGAAAGTGGGTGGAAGACTATTGATTGGTCTGTATCCACTCATTCGTTTTTCCAATACTTGCAATATCTCAGACCATGCTGATCTTGTTTTAACAAAACTTGGGCAACTGATGGATCACACTGCTTTGTCTGGTAATTCTCACAGTTCTACAGATGGACCCTTGTTGTCGACCAAATTGTTACTTCTGAAGATGGAGGGTGTCTTTTCGTTCATAGAATATCTTGTCACAACTTGTCAATAGACTTAAATGAAATTTGGAAGGGAACAAGTAATTCATTTTAGTTGCTGATCTAGGAAATTTCAAAGCCGTACAAATCAATATTTTATATTAACAATGGATTCAATTACCACATGTAATATGAAAAGGGATAACCGATGACAAATCCACAGAGAATCATCACCCAGCTCTGCAGTTCACCTCAGCAATATGTTTCAGTGTCTCTTTCTACTTATTATTTTAGGGCCTGAAACTTTTCCTTTTTTAGCTCAGTCTCACTCTGTCATCAACAGCGTCAGACAGCCGTTACCTGAGAAATAACTCGGAAACGCACTATATGCTAACTGCCCAGCACCAACAGGCACTCAAAGTTAGTAAATAGCTCATACTGTGAAGTAAGAGTAGAAAGAAAGGCCAAACACGAATCGAAATGAATGCTAACACTGTCTAAATAGGAAAATGTTATATGTCTTGTTACCTTGCCCCCAAGTGGACAAAAAAATCAATTAATGTTGCCTTGAAGATCTCTCATTATTGCAAGATGAGGGATTTTTTTTACACATTTGTGATCTTTTTCTTATTAACATTTCACTTGAATGAAAATAGATACTATGATAATACCAAATCTGATTTTCATTACTCATCATGAGTATTTGGATCCAGATCAGACATGTCAAAGACTGCACAGACTACTGCAGCCACATCTCAGTTGATACCACAAACATGAACAGATTTTGAGAAAAACAAAGGTGCCACGTGTCGGGTTGATTGTACCAGATGGGATCCATCATTCATAACAGTACACATGTTTATTGCTCCAGAATCACTGCTTTTATGATTGTGTGTATGCTCATTCCAGGTATCTGAAAATCAGGAAGAGCCTGTCGACATCAGCACGCTCTCACATTCTCAGTCACAGAGCGCTCCAAGACCTGCAATACAGAAACCTTTGTACTACACTGAAATAATAGTAGCCATTACCTGAAGTACCGTCATGCTTTAGCAAACAGACAGCTTAACCTTTTTACAGCAAGGTACGTTGCTGAAAGTGATGTTCTCTGTGTTGCCTTCTCCTGTAGCATTAAAACTAACACTGTCTTCCTTCCAGAGAAGAGCTGATGGTTACTCCTGTGGGAAACTGTTACTTCTTCACAACACAGGAAGCAACAATTTAACTTATGAAAGGACAGATGCAAGGATGTACTGTAGGTCAAACGTCAGGCCGTCCTGGGTGATCCCATCATTATTTTATTATTATTGTAAAAAGACCGCAAGTCTACAGCTATGCTCTCTGAGGCTTTACTTAACAGTGCTAAATGCTAATACCTGCATGCTAACATGCTGACACTAAGCAGGAGTAAAGTTTAGCATGTTCACCATATCATAATACATTTTAGGGGACAGAAATATCTGCAAAATGTACTGGCAGGTCATCATGTCACATTCAAGACATTTCATTTGGATTCATCCTCTGGTGACCACGACTGTTTCTACTAAATTTTATAGCAATCCAGCCAATAGTGGTTGAGATATTTGCATAAAAAATGTGAATTACATGCTACAGTACAACCTTTGCTATTATAATCTACAGTGTGTTTCTTATAGGCCCCAAACTGTAACTCTGCAGTTTGTTGTAGGTTGTTAAATAGGGGACCATAAGCTTTATCCTGATATGTGTGTTCCTCAACCTCATGACCCCTGACACACACACAAAGACAAATGAGGAGATGAGCCCTTGACCCACTGTACAGCCGGTTTAACCCACTAGACAGTACACATCCCACATAATCCTTGGACTTTTGATAATATGTGCTTTGCTGGACTGAAGTATTATTTTACCACAGCTGAGCCTTGACAAATACTACGGATCTACTCTCTGTGGGTGTGAGTGCATGCTTCTTGGTCACAAAGTGACATGTCACACTTCAACAACTTGAACGATTGATTTGTATTTTGAATATGAAAGGTAATTTCAGAGCGAGAGTTGGAGGGAAGAGAGGACATTGTGAATATAGGGCAGGATATCATATTGAAGTAAAAGCCAGAAGGAGAGAGTTGAGTGTTTCCACACACACACACACACACACACATGCATACACACACACACACACACACACACACACACACACACACACACACAGAGTAAGAGTGAAAAAAAGAGAGAGAGGAAGGAGAAGGAAGGGGAGAGGGGATAGAGGTCGTGTTTGAGTTCACGTCTCTGGTGCCATCATCAGATTCTGACCTTTGACCTCACTTTAATTCAAACAGCCAACTCCTTGCTGTGTCTCTGCCTGCCTCTCTGTCCTTCTCCATCTTTATCTTCACATTCTTATCTATCCCAGTTCTCACTTCCTGAGTACATCACACATTATATTGTAGCTGCGCGTGTGTGGGAGTCTTAAGAAGCGGTAATTGGGGTTATCTCTTCAGAGGATTGTGTAAGTGACTGGGGCTGTGAATCTATTCAAGTACAAGTTCTGTAGAGAACATTAGACTTGATTAAGTATCCTAAATAATACAAATGGACTCTCAGGGTGTGACTGTTTTAAACTAATTTAAGGTCGCTGTAACACTTTTAATTACAGACACTTAACGGTGTTGTGTGGTTACATAAACACCGCAGTTCTTATCCTGAGACTGGACTGAAGTCATGGAGGACATTGGATCATAAGCTGCCAAGCTTTTTCTTAAATGCACACAAATGTTTTCTTGGGAAATAAATGCAAACCATTATGGAGAAGATGATTCTGGTTTATAGCAGCTTTGCTCTTACTTTTGTAGTTTTGGCCATCATTTCTAGTTGTAACATTGTTCTCACTAATGAAATTGCAGAAATTTGCGACCATGGTGAAATCACTTAAAGTCCAACAAAGCAAGAAATGTGAGCAGTCAGAGAAACACATCATTGGAAAAAGGACAATAAGGTGACCAAATTATCTAAACCACTTTATTTGGAGTGAGAGCATCTAAAATATTAATAGCTCCTCACTGCACAGCAAGAACACAGTCGATCAAAGCTGAACCAACAACTCATTCTGTAAACTGTGAGACCGTTAAATAGAAGTTATGGTTGCCTGAATGTTGATACATATCTTTAGTTTCCTGAAAATAGAAAAAAATCAAAAATTTCAATTGTAACACTTAATAGAAAAGGACATTGATGTAGCGACAAGCTACGTGCTTTGTTGCATATTTCCCCTCTTTGCTGCGACGGGTTTACATATTTTCCAAGTACACCTCTTTGCCCAGAACAAGTATCCAAGCTAGTAGCACCTCCACTGGTCACATGACCCTCACCTTGCAGGTCCGAGTCCTCCTGTAAATTGCAATTAGTGTTCATTTGTTTGCTTCGCTTTGCCCTAAAATCTCAGCGCATTAGTTTGTGAGTACAGTGTTAGCATTACAGATAGGAATGATGGCCAGAACTATGAGAATACAACCCAAATTGTACCAAAATGGAATTATCTTTCTAAAGCATTTCTGAAGAAGTAGAAATCATTTTAAAATGTGCTAACTTATTTAGTAGATGGTAGTTTCACATTCCACAGTCAATGCATGCCCAAGATCCTCTGGTATATGTGACATCTTAAGTTGTACTTCGTGTTCTGCCAGGAGAAGAGTGTCCAGTGTAGTGGGGGCTTCTGGGGATGCTGTGTACTTTGTTCCTGCTGCAGTTGGTATACAGGGACTCAGCAGTGGAGACATGAGCCAATGATTTTTTTTTTCCAGTTTTATGACACTCTGCAGGGTGTTTTTGTTCTTTTTTTCCAGCCTGAACAGAGTTGCCAAACCACAGAATGATACCTGTGGTTACTGGGTGACTGCATGTTTTCCATCAGAATTGTGTGTGAAAGACTTCCTAATATTTGTTTGACCTGTAACGTATTTCACCGGGCTTCATACATCATGTTCATATCAGACTCATCATAAAAGCCACTGGAAACAAACAGTGTTCACAGCAGGTTTCCAGTGCTAATTATAAATCATCTAGCTCCCGTTTGCCATCACAAATTGGGGAGTGTATCACTACAACTACACTGCTGCTGTCAGCCTTCCAGTTAAAAGTGTTAAATGATTGCATTGGTATTCACACTGATTTAATCAACTATTAACGTGTGACTATAACAGGATTTATGGTTTAATTATATTCCCTTTTTCTCCTTTGTATTTTCCCTCTCTGTGCTTCTTCTTCTGATGTAAAATGACCCTAGGTCTGGCTTCAGTCTTACATCATAGCCATAGCCGGTAAAAAACAAAAAGTAATTAAAAATGAAATCTGCTGTTCTGGGCTCCATCCATTGAGATAAACTCCAATTTCAACACAAAGCTCTGCCTCCTAGAAATGTTTGTACAACTAAAACTCCAATCTGCTTTCCATCTGACCTCCATATGTGTGGGAGGATAGGTGTGAGCACACAGGCTGCGAGAAAAACTCCAGTTAGAGCTTGTAAATTGGTCCATGAAAGGCTCGTGCTTTAAGTTTCCAGCACGCATAAAGTTGAATTGAAAGACTAAAATAATGCAAGACAAAGGGCTGGGAGGGAGGAGGGAAAAAAGTGCATGCATAGATGACACATTTTCCCACATTGTTTCTCAGGCTCTCAGTCCAGCGATGGTGCAGAATGTGAAGCAGCGTGTGTGCCTGTGTGTGCGTCTGTGTGTGCCTGTGCATACCTATAAGTGTGCATTGTATCTCAGTGTGTAGGCATGTATTGATCACTGCAGGGTGATGTTTTATTAAACAGAGGTGAGGATGGAGATGGGCGTGTCAGGGAGGCTGGTGTCCCTCACTGTTGGTAAAGCCTCTTTCTTTTGGCCTTTTGCTGCTTTTTTACCATCACAAAGTCACAATCTCCTCCGCCCCTCCCTCCTTCTCCCTGGCTCCTCTCACCTTTTAATCAGTTCTCGTCACCCTCGTATTTCTTGCTTTCTTTTCTCTCATTCTCTCACACTCTCTGACTCCAACTCCCAACTTTTCTGTCACATTTTCTTTTGCTCTTTGTTCCAGCATTGCCATGAGTTCTATACTCTTCTCTCTATCTAACTCATTTTCCCAGTAATTATCTCAGATGGGGCCCCCATGCTCTTCTCTTCCATTTACTCTCCATTTTTATTTCAGTCTGTCTCCCTCTTTTTACTTTTGCTCCACTCATTCTCCTTCAATTTTCCACCTCTCTTTCTCAGTCTCTCTTTTTATTTCTCTCCTGCCCTCTCCCTCCTCCTTGCCCGCCTCTCCTGGGGAAAGCTAGCTGATAAGCTGGTTTGAGCAGACATGCCTTCATGCTCTCCTTCTTCCCTTTCATTTCTCCCTCTCACTCTGCCTAGTCTCTCAGGTCCTGCAGACCCCTGTGGACTCGATCTACGAATCCCCGGTGTCTCTCTATCCCTCATTCTTCATCTTCCACCACTCCACTTTTCTTTCCTCCAGTGTGGGAAGAGAGATAACACCGCATGCGTCCATGAACTTCTTCATCTCCTCACTTTCCTCCATACTCACCCTCCATCCTCTTCACTCTCAAGGGAAACAAAAACACACACACAAATATAAACCTTTCAGATTCTCTGCTTAGAGAACTAGCAGCGGTAACCATGACAAGTCTTGCACAGGTTGTTTTCTGCCTTCTGCCACACAGTTCAGCACCTGAGTACTGTGGAATATCATATTCATGTGTGAGAGTGTGTGTCTGTGTGTGTGTGCTTACTCTATAGTCTTTTCTCTCCTGCATTCATGATGTGTTTCCCCTGTTTCATCTATCCTGCAACTTGGGCTTGAGAAGGTCAGTGAGGGGAGGATCTTTAGGTCCTCTGTGACACATACTGAGGAGGATATAAGGAGGAAGAGGGGTGAAGATGGGTGGGATGTGGGAGAAGCAATCAACATGTCCAGTCATGACCTTTGAGATGCGGCTGTTTGTCATGCTCATCCAGGCTTGACACCCCAACGTTACTGTTCTTTTTCGACCTCTGTGTGCTTTGTCACCTTTTTCTTCCTCTATCTCAGCCTGATTCACAGTATTAACTCAGTAATACAAACACAGAGTAAACCCAGCGTTATATTTCCTTTTATAATTGTGTCACTAAACAGTTTTGTTAGCAGAATCCTTACTGCGTGCTTTCTGGAGATTGCATTGGGTGAACAGGAAGAATAAAGTGGAGTTAGGTAGAACATGACTCACTCATTATGTGGAATTGTATCATATGTAATTAATGACTGTTCTACAGTGTTCTGTGGTCAAAATTAGTTTTTGTTTCACACGTATGACGAGACATGTCTGGTGTAACACAGTTAACATCCGCATCGAACCATCAGTTTGACATTGAACCTAAAATGCTTTTGTTTTGAGGAATTGTGCGATTTCAACACTCTTGTCTTGTGATCGAGGTGGATTTTTACCATTTAACAGGTTTTACCGCTACCATTTATTTCTTACACTGCCTTAGGTCCTAGAAAAGAATTCATCCGATCTGTTGTTGGACCTGTTGTGAACAGTCAAACTTGAAAGCAGTGCTAAAATCCTGCTATCATAGAGAAACAAGATGCAGTAATCGTTTAAAATGAGTGTAATTGTGCACTCTTTCAGACAGTTTGTCCCTAAGTGTTGCACTAGGTTGTAAACACAAAGAGTGATCAAATTAGTTGTGTAATATGTGAAAAAGAGAGTTTGAGAGTTATGTTCAAACGCTGCTTTCTTTCTCACTTCCCACAGCTGCCATCTTATTTTAATAGATAAGCCCTTGATTTTTTCTGTTAGGTGCAAGGGGGAACCTGACCTGAACTACATGATTTTTATACAAGCATGTGTCACTTCATCTTGAACGCTGCCCCGTGTCCTTAAATGCTTCTCTTGTGCTCACTGCTCTGGCACCAATGTGGAAATTACACTCACTAAATGGGACAAGGCTTCAGACAAAACATCTTCAAGTGGGCGTTTGGCCTTAGGGGCTTCACATACAGCAATTGCTCACTTCACAACTCCCATTCACTTTCATTAAAGTTTGAGTGCACTGCTGTATGGAGGAAGGCTCATTTCTATGCTTGAATCATATTATATTTCCGGCAATTCAACAAACATTCAATTGCATGTTTCACACATTTAGTGAACGACCCACAAATTCATCATGCAAGTCATTCTCTTGAGACGTCGCAATTACGAGCGCCTCTGGCCTTTTCTTATCTTTCCAGCATCCTTCCTTGTATTTATTTCCTCCTTCTCGCTGTCCAAGAAAGGAGCGGTGCACATGTGGAAAAGACTTGTGGCGGTACAGCAGCAGCTATTTCAGGGTGGCCACCGCGCTATTGATTTTCTCATCCTTTTTTTTCTCTCCAATAATGCCCAGTAGAGGTTGTCCAGCAGATTGATTGGGACGGTGCGTGTGTGTTTATACGTATGTGTGCTCTTTTGTGCTCGTGTTGGCTGCAGATCACTCTGCATCATCATTCTATCTTGAATGAAATGTGCAATTTGAACACTTGTCATCCCCTTCGGACCGTTGAACAAAACGCCACAAACAATCAATGACTGAATCAAACACACATACTTTAGACGGAATACAAACACCAATTGTCAGCCGGCTCCCAACCAGCAGGGACCTTCTCTGATAGCAATCAAACATGTTCAAAGGCACAAACAGAGAGACAGGACAAACCCTGACTTAAATGACATACTGTAGGTCAGATGCTGCGGCTGAATGGTGTGCGATTTAGACAACATGTAGTTTGCAATGCATACTAAAGCAATCCCAAAGAAATGTTTATTTGAAATCCTTTGCCAAAAAAAGGCCATCTGATAGAAATGAATAATTTTTTGCTCTCACCCTTTGCTGAAAATGCATCCCTGAAATCCCAGCACTCTGCGACAGCTTTATACTATTGCCCCCAAACCTCAAACCACAGCCAGTTCTCTCCTACATTGTCTCATTTTGGACTCATTTCTTCCCAGACCTTGATTCACTTTGCGCAGAGAAAGGTGGTGTCTCTGGGAGACGACCATCTAAGACTGCCTGCAGATGAAAAAGCCTTTTCA
Source organism: Chaetodon trifascialis (assembly GCF_039877785.1). Taxonomy (NCBI): domain Eukaryota; kingdom Metazoa; phylum Chordata; class Actinopteri; order Chaetodontiformes; family Chaetodontidae; genus Chaetodon; species Chaetodon trifascialis. Next base: position 8,433,109 of record NC_092064.1, on the reverse strand, counting down.
ATCCCCGGGCCCAAATTGAAATGCTATGATACTGAGATGAAGGTTAGCAAGGTGGTTCGCAAGAAGACATAACCAGTTGAAGTAGATCTTATAAAGTGATTTTAAAATGGAATGACATTTGTTCCCTCCTGGGACTAACCTTGCTTGTACATGTCATAGCCAATGCTGAAAGAAATCAAGAACTTCTGTCAGGTCGTTTTGCAAATCTGGAAAGTAGAGGGAGGGAAACCATAGATATTATTTGTATGTTTTTGAAAGTTGAGAGGACATTAAGTTCACAGTTATGCCTTTACCTAACTAAAAGGTGGATTCTGGTATTTCAGCATTGGAAACATGAATATATTCTACATTACAAAGCAGTAAATATAGTTTTTTAAAAGGGACCTTGCCATACCATCAATCTTTCCATCTGGCAGTAGTTCAAACTTTAACTGATTTGAAACTTTTCTGTGTGTCCAGAGCCATTTAACAGACCCTGAACAAACAGTCATGGAAAAGAAGCACTAGCTTCAAAATCCAGAATACAACATTTTTTCTATTTGATATCTGATTAATCATGACCCAACTGCCTGCCTCATGTCATAAGTTTGTCAGCAGTTAACAGGCAATTAAAAGCTCAAAATTAAACCTGTCTGTGAATATCACAGCAGGGCATATTTGGTTGTAAGGAAAGTACTACATGCCCATAACCTCCCAATATCAATGCACAGTTAATTAAATGCCAGCTACACGGCACAGCTGCTCTCTAGCCTTCTTATTAACCTTCCCCATTCAATATTTCAGAGGAAGTAACCTTTTCACTACTCACTCATGGTCTTGAGACCCTGTTTTCTGACTTGAATAAGGTGGGGCACTCTTGCATCGCATTTATTATTCTTCTGTTGTTATTTAGTCTCTGAGAGTAATTTTATCATGCCCTGATTTTAAAGTAGTTCATTATTTGCATGGAGCCTGTGGCAGGGCTTGGCTTATTAAAACACATTGGCCTGTTAACTTCTCCTAGGGCATGTCAGCTTATTGAAATACTCATGCACATGCACTGAAGTCGTCCATTAGAATAATGCGTTCTAAACTCAATTTGACTGATCTTTCATTAAGATGTGTTACCTTTAATTACAGTCCCCCTTTGTTCTTACCTGTGTTGGCTGAGCTCTCACCAATGCTATAATGAATTCATATCTCAAAGGCAACTGCAGCTACTTTATGATCAAATCAACAATCAATTTACTTGTGGACTCGAAGCCATTTTCCCATTATACTCATAACTCAGGGGAACCAAACATATTAGGTGTCATCATGCTGAATCTCATCCTGCCGTTTTATGTGCTTATCATTGAAAGAGATTGTTGGTATTGGAAAAAGCCTTGGATTGTTGCTCACTGGTTATTCCTCATATGGAAGCTTCTGTGTGTGTTTGCGTACTGGGTCCTCTGTGGACATGCCTTCATGTGGTCACATGTAATGTGTGTGTGGATGTCTTGTTTTGCAGTGGCTATTGGTTGTAAGGGTTGAAGGAAGGGTACGTGACCCTAGCCAAGGACACACTGCTTGGGCTTTTAATTCTGCCCAATCAATACTCTCCCATTTTACCTCCATTGTGCTGAGGCAAGGCCCGCTTCACAACTCAACACTTGTCCCTGGAACAGGAGAGATCTGTCAGAAACCTCTGAATCTCTGAAACATGAAATCACCAGCAGCAGCAGAGGCGATGCTGCCATAAGTCATCTATCCCTACGTTAGGCCCCACGGGGAGCTGCGGTGAGAAGAGGGGGAAGTTGAAAGGTTACACCCACTGAGAGAACAGACTAGAGAGGGATTTGGGCTCCAACCTGAACAGGAAATGGAACCCTCTCCATCTGGCGGGTTGTTCATCATGTGGTGTACGAGCATGTCAGATATAGTTCAGGCAGTGGGAATTGCTTCAACTGTCTTGGCTTTACTCTAGTAGCTTCTTAATCAATTCTAGAGTTAGTTCAGCAGAGAAGCAAGGGAATCTAACCCCAACCTACTTTTACGACACAATGACTAGTTTATTGGCGTGAAACTGGGATGTTCCTCTACACACTAAATTCTTTCTTATTATTTTTCCGCCGCGTTGGTTTGCAACTTAACTCCTTCCACGTTTCAACACAGAAACATCAGTCCAACATCAAAATATCCAACTCACCTGGGACGCTACTGCTATCACACGTTTTCACACGCTTTTTCAACACCCATCCACTCATTCAGCGAGAAACTCCATTCAAGCTTTTCAAATGCTCCTAACAGTTTGTTGGATTTTCTGAAAAGAGTGGCAGGGTGTGAATGGGAAGCCAAACTGCATGAATTCACCTCAGCAGTTGGAGTTTTGTAAGAACATAAATAATGTGTTGCCGATGTGATACCATCCTTCTTTTTCCATTGTATTCAACACAGAAATAGACTTCTCAGTGTCTCACATAATATATCATCATTGCTGTTGCTAACAAAACTTTTATCTGTCTTTCTTCTATGGTCTCTTGGGGACATGTGTGCATCTGTTATCCGCCTGAATGATCTCTGTCACACACACTCCTTGCTACAGGTAAGACAGCTGCTTCATCCCAGCACTTTTTTTTTTTTTTTTTTGTGAAAGCATGCCCTACAGGACCTCTTAGTGGTGATGACCCCTAATTTGAATCAAAGTTTGCGACATTGACACGAGCATATAGCAAAGCACTGACTGTGAACTTGTATTTGCATACTAAGTGCACACTCCTGGATCTCATTGAATATTCACATGCTGCTGAAAACAAGTTGCAGAGTTTGAAATAGAGATTGCTGTCACAGCCTGTGAATCACGGAGCAATTTCTGCTCTTAAAGGCACTGTAATCAGTGCTGCCTGCTGCCATCCCCTAGGCATACACACACACACGCACGCACGCACGCACGCACGCACGCACGCACGCACGCACGCACGCACGCACGCACGCACGCACGCACGCACGCACACACACACACACACACACACACACACACGCATGGGGCCATATATCCACTTCATATCGCTGATGTCTCCTTTAGACCAGGGGACAGTTTTAAGAAAAACCAAGTGAAGGGTTTGTAGCTTTATGTGTCACACACTATCACTTCAGATGCACTGCTCTCTCAAATCTCTCATCACTAAGGGGGAGAACTAATAAACCCAGTGGACAGCTACAAGCTTGAAGTGTCATGCCGCATTCATCCGAATAGTCCCCTCAACTCTCTCCCTCAGATGTGACTAAGGGATTCTTGAAAGCGGTGAAAGTGTTTATCTCCCAAAACCAGTAGTTAGAGTATAAAACTTGGGGAAAGTGGGAAAGATCAGTGGCTGTCTCTCACGGCCGTGCTGGTGTCATTTCCCTTGCCTATCAGGTTGAGTTAGAAGCAGTGTCGCTTCTTGTTAATGGGAGGAAATACTCATGACCTTTGTGAGGCACGGGAATGGGGCTTGGGTATGTTTCTTCCAGTTGCACTGTTCTCCTTTGTTCTGACAATTACAAAAGGTCAGGGAAAGTCAGCGGTTCAAATGAAACTGGTTAGACTAAAAGGGAGGAGGGGAGAAGGAGGAAATAAGGATGAAATGTGTAGAGATGACGATACAAAAATAAATGGACAGAAAGGAGAAAACCATCATTTTTTGGACAAGATAGTGAATGAGCGACATTTGACACAGTGTGAATGTAAATGAGGAGCATTGCAGATTTCCCCTCCATTATAATGGATTTCCTAACTGCTTCCCTTTTGAAGCCTCAAAACAACTCCTTCAACATTTTGGGAAATACTGATTCACTTTTTTTTTTTTTTTAACAGAGTTGGATGATAGCTTGATGCCTTGCTTGTTTAAAGCATATGGTAACTATGAAGCCAGAACCAGCAGGTGGTTAGCTCATGGCATGTATACCCAGGAGGTGATTCAGCCATGGTTTTCAGTCGTCTATCTCACGCACATCTGAGATATGTGTTTTTTGTTTTTTTTGTTTTTTTTTGGATTAACTACATGATTATTTATTGGGCTCTGAGCACTGCCAAAACATGGGTGATCAACACTCAACACTGTGCCTGAATGCATCACGTGTACACATAGACGGAGCGCAGATGCTGCTGCTGATAACATGCCGCTCAGGCTATTTGTTTCCCCCTGTTTTCTGTCTTTATGCTAAGCTAAGCTAACCACCTGTTTTCTATGAGCTACTTCTCCACTGCCTCTTGGCAAGAAAATGAGAATATTTAAAAAAAATGTCAACTCCTTTTAAGAAAAAATGCAAGCGGCACTTGCTGGGTCATAACTGCCATTTGCTGGGATTTAAGAGGCCGCAAGGAAATTGTATCTGTCTGCTTCACATGTGTCAGAAAACAACAGTAAGTTACTCTCATAACTGCGGGCTTTTAGCCATGCTGACAGCTTGAGATGGCAATGTTGGTCTGTCTTTCTGTTTGTCCACCACTTTCTCTACAACTATTTGATGGATTGCCATGAAATGTGGTACAGACATTTATGGATGAATTGTAATAACTTTGGTGGTCCCCTCACTTTTCCTCTAGTGCCATCATCAGGTCAAAACAAGCCTGCTGAACATGAGCATGCTAGAGCTGTCACTGTCATATCATGTTGCCATGCTAACATTAAACATTTATGCCAAAGCACTGCAGAGCCTCTAATAAGGCTGCAGGCTCTCTGCCTTGCCTCTCTAGCTATGATAAAATAATTGTCTTACGGATTATTGTATTGTTATGTTAATTGATGTTGTCAAATCAGTATAGCAGAATCAAAATGTTTACATTTCTCAGTCTGTCTGAAATAGGAAAGGGTTGCATTTTCTCCATATTGGAACCTTATCTATACTGGAGCATGTTTTTCCTTTTTAACATTCAAGATTAAATATGTGACTGTGCAGCAGTCAAGAAAGCTGGAGCTAACCTTTCTCTTGCCACCTGCAATTATGACTGCTTACCTTGCTTCTGTGACTAATCACACAAATAACTGTGATGAGTGATTTTTTTTTTTTTTTAGATAAGAGCCATTAGTTTTGTATTATTATCATCAACAATTTGCATGAGTCATCATATAGAAGAAAAAAAATCCTGACTCATTCTGTCACATTTATTTGATGATAAAAGGCAAAATTTACCGATGAGCAATGCCGTCTCCCCCACAGTGCCGTGCTTTTAATCCAACCCCCGCAGTTTTCCACTCCTGGGAAGTTACCTGGTTTCATTTATATGTCTGGCTATGCTGACTACCCCACTCATAAATAGCAAATGTGTTACTTCGCGACAGCATTTAGATATATAGGTTGTTCAGCCTGATAAGTAAATCATTGTTGATGCTCTGTCTCTCACAATAAACCACCTTATTGATGTTCAGAAACTCAAGCTGATGTATACTGGTTGTCATTCTGTGGTAGGCACCCATTGCTGCATTATAGATGTCATTTTTCAGCTGCAGATTTCGTGATTCCCTGTGAGTGTCGGCGCGGGTGTTAATGTGTTTCTGTATGTGTGGAAAGGGACGGGATCAGCACGTTTTCTCTCACTGTTGGACATTCACTGGCGTGTGCTCCGTAGTCATGCATGTATTCAGCTCTGCTTTTCCGTCCACATGGCAGCATGCTGAAGAGTGCGCAAATGAGAAATGGAGGTGCTTCACATCCAGAGCAGAGCTGTTCATTTAGATAAGAGCAGCAGTGTATTCAGGAGATGAAACAGAGGGTTAGGGCCATGGCCCGTAGATCAGCCAGCAGCGCTGGATTTACCGGTATTTCAGGGGGAATTTAGTGGGGAAACTGGGACTAATCCTGTTTGTTAAAAGTCACAGGTAGAGGGATTAAGGCCTGTTGTGTTGTCAGCCTCAACATAGACACAGTCTTGCCAATAAGGAGGAGGAGACGTGTGCTGGTCTCTGAGTGTGTGGGTGTGCGTGTAATGGTTTTTTGGTGAGAGTATGTGAAAAGTACCAGGGGGATTTTTGAGGATGGGGGAGCATTACTGACCTTCAGTTAGCACACACATACACAGGCTCTCACACACAGACGTATGCAGCATGTGGATATTGCATTACATGCTTTTCATTCATTCAAAGCATGCCATGTAAGATCAGAGAGAGTCTGCGCAAAGTCGTACAAGCACAATTTCTGTTGCGTCTTTTAGTCATTCACCTTCAGACATACAGAAAATTAAAGGTTGTTTTCTAATTTTTTTGACCTTGGTCAAAATTTCTGTATTTATTTCATTATTTTAGCCATTATATGTGTTGGTTCTTATGGCATTTCCGTCACCAGCTTTACCGTTACAGCAAAAACATAAGACGAGATTAGCTATGGAAAGGAGCCAACTGGTCCCTACATATCACTGTGATGGATACCTTTGCATTACTAATGATTTTGTTGTCTGTGGATCCTTATCAGTCATAGGATTTAAAGTTTGCCCTTCAGGCTGATTCTAAATGGAAGTCCTTTGCAGTCGCATCGAAGATACATTTCCTCTGTAATCTTCTGACAAGGTTTCATTTGAATAACTGTTTCACAAATAAAAATGTATCGTGTATTCGTGTATTAGAGGTGTCTTTGTCTTTCCTCTCCTCTCCTCCAGCTGGGGAACCACAGGTCTAACCTTGCTAACTGTATTTAAAGTCATAGAAACGAGCTCAACTTCAAGTACAGACAAAATTAAAATGCTGCTTAAACATTGATGATAATAATCTAACAATGTAATATGTAATAATACTTAATTATATATGAAAAGTACCAATTTTATTGCTAATTTTGTACTTTTGCTATTAATGCTGAATATAATATGAATATGATGCTTCTGTACTTGTCACTTCAATAAAGGATTTGAGTATTTCTTCCACCACTGAGGAGCTTACTAAAAACACTGGGATTCACCAGAGGACCACGAACATCTACAGTAACTTTCATGCCAATTCAGTCAACATGATCTGGAAAAATCCAAAATGTAGATAGCGTGTATTATGTGTCATATATATCTGTGCAGTAGTGGTTTAGGCATCTTACTTTGGACCAAAGCAGTACACAGACAGACAGAAACACTAACTGATTAATGGACATTCCCATTCAACCCATTCTCACTCCCATCTCATCACATACAGATGTTTGGTTCAGGAGCCCTGAGTGTCACTTTTTAAGGCACTGGATATGCCTTTGGCATAATTTTTTAACATGTAGGGTAGTCCAATAGACTAATATAGACAGCCTGCTCTAATCCCCAATGCTCAAATTAAGTAATATAAAAGGCTTTCATCCAGGAGATCAGGATGTCCTGTGTGAAAATAAAAGTGAAGGCTGATTTATTTTGTAAGTAATGGAGCAGAACATACATAACATACAGTAACGTACAGAACTAACTTCTTCATTTTAATCCAAACCGTTATCTTTTCCTAAATCCAACCAATTCGCTTTGGTGCCTAAACCTCACTGGACTGCAACAGCTTCATAACATGAAGCAAACGTTTGCTATTGTTCTCAGCAAACTTTATTTCGAAAATCTAAATGGATGTTCATTGTATATTAATTATTGCTAATTTGACAGCAGAGCCCAGCAGGTTGAAAAATGACACAACCCAGTGCCTTAAAAAGTGACACCAAGGAACAAGCGTCTGTATGTGCAAGTTGGGAATGAGAATCTGTTGTCCTGTCCTGAGGCATCACCACTGAAGGTCATAAAGAAAGTCCAAAGACATTGCTCTTGTGATTAAATGTTAGAGAACTGAGGTACATGGAGTTATGTGCAGCTTCTCAGAATGCACCAGGACCTAGATATTCTAGTCTAATCCTCCAGCTGTGACTTAAAGTATATTTTCTGACCAAATTTCACACAAGTAATCAAGTTACTGTCGATGTATGTTATGATTTGTGAACCATAAAGAGGGAATTCATGTTGTGTCAGTTACATTAAAATGTGAAAAAATGATGAAGTCTCTAAATTTTTTAAAGAATTTTGTAATTAAGTGACAGCAGAAATGACAGCAGCTGTCATGGGACCTGTCCTGCAAAATCACAAAACACACTGTCAGACATATTAAAGGAAAAGCTACTCATTACTTTCTTGTGGCAGCAAAAGTAAAACCACAGATGAAAGGTTTATTAGTTTCAGGATTTATTTACGCTCGGAAAGACACATGGAGGAGCAACAGCCCTCTTTAACACGTGCTGAGTTTACAATTTAAAAACCATGCACAAAACAAGCAAAGAATAAAGACAGAAATCACTAACGCAAAGACAAAGACATTAAGCAAATGCATAAAAATGCATCGGAGGGCAATACAAGTATGAGCACAGTATCAATGAGTCTTCTTTAATAAAACATTTACAGTTAAGATTAATGTTCTTTTAATGAGCTACAGTGTATAAAGCTTGATCATGAGCTTTGATGTAAATGAGCCGCATATATGAAAGCAGGCTTCCAATGCTCAGTAATTACAGCTCAACCTGTACCTTAACCACTTTACACAACAGATTTGTTTGGAACCATGTTTCCCTGTGAAATAAATCAAACAGTCGCCTGTTCAGCACAGCTTTATAACTGCCTTGTTATGTAGACAGAGATCGTTGGAAGGAAGCTAGGGTTATTCACTCGTAGATTTACATTGTAGCATTACAATACAGGCAGGACTGCCATCAGCATAGCTAAACTACACCAGTAGATAAAGTGCGACACAATGCACAGGACAGACTGTGGTGAAAAGGACAGGCCTGAATAGATCCTTAATCCCTCAACGGAACAGAGACAAAGGTCATAGTCCAGAGGAACTGCCTTTGAGTACGTTGTGCTGCCACTCAGAAGGTAACATGAATGAGTGTGTGCACACGCATGCATGCACACACAGAAGCACGCACTTACACACCGCATATGTGCACACTGTTACCTAAGACATGCCACCAAATGTCCCCGCCTTCTGCCTCATTTAACCTGGCAGAGCACCCTGTAATAATCCTGCAGATGGCCACTCTCTCTCTCCCTCTCTCCCTCTCTCCCTCCCTCTCTCTCTTTGACACACACATTTCCACACACTTGCACTGCCATTTTTCTCTCCCTCTCACATCCAAATCTGCAAATCTGGCTTCAGTTGAGAGCCTTTCTGTCTCTGGCTCACATTACCTTTCGCTACAATCTTTGTTGGCTCCCTGACCTTCACCAACAATAATTTTATTCATTTTATTTTGCATCATTTCAAGGCTGCAAGAGCCCTATTCTTATTTTACACCCACAGAGGTACGGACACACAGCAGTAGTATTTTTTTTTTTTTTTTTTTTAGCAAAGCAAGGCAGTCTAATGGCTGGGGCCTAAAAGTTACCCAAACCAATTGCTGCATTATTTGAGCAGCTGCAGCCTTTCCTGTCTCCACTTCACTTCATCTCTTTCCTCTGTCCAATTCAATTTAATTCCAGGACACAAGGGATAGACAGAGCTTTCAGATTACCACAATCAGGTCATCACTTGCCTCTAATGATAGTAGTCTGACTTATTCTGCAGAAATCATGTTTTCTTTTAAAGAGACTTCCCCTCTCTGTCTACATGCTCCTCCACCTCTATCTCAAACATGCACCGCCAGCCTGTTTCAAAACAGATGCATTTCAAAACATTATTGCAGTATCAACCGAGACTGCTATGAGGTCCTCTCCACGGCAGAGGCAAGACAGGACATCAGGTTCACATATACTGTAATTATACTCCCACAATGCAATATCCAACACCAGTGACAGCAATAAATTCTCTCTTCTTGTCTTTCATGCACACCCTTTTCGTTATGTCTCTCTGTCATGCACACACACCATCTATTTCTCCCCATTCCTTGTAGAGAATTTTCCACCCGCCAGAGGAGCAGATAAAATAATTGAGAAAAGAGAGACAGGAAGAGATTGGACTCCAAAATTGTATGATGCCAGGCTGAGCCAGCCAGCCAGCACTATATTCCTCACTTATTAATTTGACTTCATGAATGAGCCGGCATTGTGCTGTGAAAATGACTGGAGATTAGCACTGATTAAAGAGGGAAATCAGTTAACATAAGCACCACCCCCACATCCTCTCCAGCATCCCTCCTAATTAAATGCAGCCATGTGGAGCTGGGGCTTGTCGAGCCTGACTCTCTCCCGGGCCTCGGCTCCACTCCTGAAGCCCGCATATCAAATATGTAAACCACTTTCGATAGCGGACAGATGGAATTAATTATTTCCCGCTAGTTGACTGATGAGGCTACAGAAAGTTAGTGTGGGCAATTATTTTTGACATTAATGGTGCTGTGTTTTTGTGTTTGTGCATCTTCACACCAAGAAGACTAAAGACAAGACTGCAAGCCGTTGAGAGAAAACATGTTATCCTCAATGTTTGTCATGTTCCTTTGATCGTCAGCAGAAGGTGCATTTGAAAGTCGAGCTTTGACTTTGGATGTGTTCTAGAGAAGCATTACGTGGTTGCAAAGTGAGTTGACTGATGTTCAAATGATGGCAGGTGATTCCGAAGTACAGAAGAAATGGTGGATTACATCAGTTCAGGCTGAATCCAGGCGTATCAGTAAGAAAAGAAAATGCTCTTGATCTCTGTGGTCATTCAAATCCCAGAAAAGAAGTAGTTAAAGCTTCCAGTGGTGATGCCGGAGCAGCACTCTGACCGCCTGCCCGGTAGGTAAGGCGCTGTGTGGCCAGAAGGTCGCTGTCAGTGTCCACCCAGCCTGACGTGGCCTTGGGCACTTAACCCATTTAGTGCTCCAGAGGCAGCTCTCTTGCTGCTCCTCTGCTCTGACCCCTTTGATATTATGTCCACACAGATGCTTGTCACATAAGGACATGCCTGAAAATAATTTTCTCCATTTTAATTGCATATGATGGAAACAAATGTCTGGCGCAGTTCTTTAAAAAGGTGCTTTCCAGAGCCTTCAATGCCCCCCCAGAGAGCCATATTCCAGGTTCTGGGGCACCAGTGTGCCTTCAGCACTCTGTACACCTGCATGTTGCATAAACATGAAATCGTTTCATTCTGCCTGCCGTACCAGTACTTAGGTCCTGAGGCCATCTCTAATGTAAGAAAATGCATTTGTGACCCACATACACATTCAGGGTCAGGCCAAGCTCTGCAAAGGAACTAATAAAACATCATAAACTGAATCAACCTCCACTCTGCCATACACTTGCTTTATAACACTTATTCTTTCATGTGCTCACAAGCATACATTACGACACAGGGCGCCCTGCTAATGGAGAGGAAATGATATTCACATCATGGGAAGAGACGGCAGGGACGACCGTGCACCTATTCCCTCTGAGTCACCAGCCGTGAATTTTACATCTGCGTCCCTCTGTTGCAACTGGCGAGTTTGAGCACGCTCCATGTATAATGGATGAGGTGGAAAGGATGGAAGCAGAGAGGAGAAGATGGTGAAGGAGTTATCAAACAGAGATGGAAACTGAGACGAAGGGAGCTTAGCGATGCCTCTATGTGGCTCCTGTGTTGTCCTTAGCATGGGCCGTACGTGCACACTTAAGAGAGTGTGGTAAACACTTAACCACCCTCATCTCAGACACCAAACAAACACACAGACACACACTTTCCGACTTGATGCATCCACAGAAAACAGGGTTTTATACCCTAGAGGCACTTGAGGGCTTGTTTAGATGTTTTTTATCACAGTCTCTCAGGAGCTGTAGAGTAAATAGGAATGAGCTAATGCACCTCAGAAAGAGGAGGCGGAGGGATGCCTTAAAGTGTACCTGACCATGGCTTAAGGCATATCTAAAATAGTTGTAATGTGTAGTATCTGGAAGTACACTTCATTTGATAGTAACGCACCCTGAGAGTGCAATTTTTCTTTCTGCAGCTGGTGGTGTCAATAGAGCCCGGAAAGACTCAGTGCATATTTCGCATGGTGGTTATATAGAGTTCATTTGACAGAAGCTCGCCAGAAATGTGACATTTCCCCCCATTTGTTGTATTAAGATGACAGCATGAACCTCTGTGGAACTGGATGCATTTCTCACATATCGAATTCCACCTTCGCTGCACTACACACCAGTTTATGTGTGCGTGACATTTGATGTTCATTTTAAAATGCTTACTTCAACACTGTCACGATTAAATGAATCATCTTCTGAAGTAATGTGTGAAAATTAGCATCTGTTGTCTGTTCATAAGCTGGTTAAATTAGTTCATCTGCAAAATTAAGACTCGGAAAGATACACACAAGTTCTGCTGTGTCTGAATAATTGCAAAAAAAAGTGTATTTAATCTTTAAAATGGCATCAAACTGATTTAATCTCACTCCATTTTCTTTTTCCACATAAAATATTTTCCCTTTTGTAATAAAAGGTCATGTTCTGTACTGGATTCATGCATCAGCCATTAGTGAATAGCCAATGTGTGACTCATCTATATTTTAGATCAATTTCTTATATTTGTGGCACCAGAATATGAATAAGGTGAAGTTGATTTGTCTCATCTCACATACTGATTTTACTATGTTTCTATTAAGAGGTCAGCAATGCAGCTGACCCGAATCTGGTACCTATCAAATAATAATGTGCAAAGTCATATTCCTGAGGTTCCTTTGATTTTAATGTTACTCACATAATGCCTTTGCCCTTGCTGGACTGTTTTATTCCCCTTAGTTGTGTGTGAGAGCATGAATCAAGTGCACCTTGAGTCCAGAAGCCATTCCGCCAGGCTCTGTATTGAAGGCATCAAGGGCTCGGTGGATAAAAAACCTGATCTGGTCTGATGGATGTGTATCTCCGTCTCACTGCAGGTGACAATTACACTGACAGAGTGTGGTCACATATGAAGGAATGTCCAGTATGTATCATGAAACTAGCAGAGAAAAGCGAGGTCAAGATCCATTAAAGGCTGCAGGAGGGTGGATTACTGTGTGCTGTGTGTGTGTGCGTGCATGTGTTTGTGTGTCCTGCACGCGTGTTATGTTTAGTTATATGGTCAATGATGTGGTGATTTGTATTTTGAATTGAGCACACCGAGTCTCCCTCATGGGACTATAACCGAATGCGCGTGCTGTTGTCAGCTTTTGGCAAGGGTGTGCTCGCCAGTACACATGTGCAGAAAGTAATTTGCAAACCAATGAATCCCCTCTCTCGGTTCCAGATTTCTTTAAAGCAAATTTCATATTTTACCATAGAAGAGAGGCAACGGTGCACTTCCACACTTCATTTCTCCCCTGTGTGCCTGATATGGAATGTTTTCACTTCTCAGACTTAGGGAATGGTGCTGACTGGCAGGAACTGCAGGAGGCCTACTGGCCCAATAGGCTGTTACAGTGCTTAATCAATATAGCAATGAAGTGGGTCTAAATTCCAATTTTGTTTCAGGCTTCACGGTTGAATTAAATATGAGGTTTTGAAGATTACACATCCTATTTGGTGGTGAAATAATCACGTGCTTATTATGTGTCATTTTCACCGTTGATTGTATGCATAATTTCTGTGTTGTCTCTGTGTTTATTCAGTGTAGTATTTATTCAGGGTAGTGCCCAGGCAGAGTGAGGCTGAAGCATACTCATCTACACTTTCACAGATAACATACTTCAATGCATAGGTTGTAGAGATAAAGCACAGCACTGTGCCATACTGATAACAAAGCTCTGGTTCTCCTTTGCTGGTTGCTTCAGCTGCAGATTTTACCTGTAAAAGATTTCGCTTGTGAAACGTGTTACAAAGTCAGCAGAATAACACCAACCACCTGTGATAGCCCACATATGCATGCAGGCTTGCACATGCAATCACGCGTACATTGTCCTCTTTCAAAGTATCGACCACAGCAGTAGCCCCTCTCTCACACACACATACACATATACACACAAACTCATGTTGACTTAGGTCACTTTTGCAGACACTGCATAGTCTAACATTCATTTAGTCCAGACTTACCTGACCCTGACCTTAACCACTGACCCAAAAATCAGCCTTGTCCCATTGGAGACACACTTTTTGTCCCCAGCTGGACAGGCTGTGCCCAGTTAACTGGTGTATAGCAGAAATGTGTCCTCGAAACGGACGCACACATGCATGCAAACACACTGACAATGAACACCATCATCAACAAACACCACACCCACACAACCTAGCTCCTGATAGGTGCCCCCGTTCCACAGTGTGGTGATATTGAGCATGGGTTCATCACCTCGTGCTTCACTGCAAAGTGAAGTGTTTAATTGAGAGTAAGTAACGAGTAGCTCTGTGCCATTTTGGCCCTTCTCCACCCAGCGGCCTGTGAAATAGACTGTATTTCACGGCATTTCCACCAACAGACGTGAAGGAAATAACACCCAGGCTTCATGTCTCAGCACCATCTCCTTTGCTCGCTGAAACATAAACACCTGAAAAATTTTCATACGTTTACTTATTTCATGCATTTCTCACCTCCCTATTTCAATGAAATGCTCGCATGGTTCAGTGGTTCCGATCATTTGGGGCGAGGCAGCGACGTGGTGGAGCGAGAGAGACACCGAAAGGGAGATGGAGAGAGGTATCATGAGGAGGTTGCTGAGGTGACGACCTGATTGATTTTCAAATGAACTTGAATTTGCGGGTTTATTCCCTTTGCTTCGTGCTCGCCTGCAATTCTGGCTGGCTTGGATTTTGATTTGGTTAAGAACGACACTGGCTGGCAGGTACTGTAAACACAGATGATTGAGGATCATGGGAAGATGGGGGCAAATTACCTTGCAGCCTTTAATGGATGCTGAACCTTTTTTTATTATTATTATTTTCCTTCAGCCAAACTGACTTTCACTTGCTTTATGTTTTTGTGAAGTACGCAGAGAAAAGCCAAGCATCCATTACCTTTATAGACCTTTTAAAAACACCACTGAAGTAATTGTGATTCAGTTTCCACCTTGAATATGCACATCTAAGTATTTGAAGGTCTTTAAAGCTGCACTGATCAATATTTTTATATTAAGAATGAGTCGAGTGACTGATCGAGTGCAATGCAAAAGGTGTTGCTTGCAGTGATGAACCTACAGAGAATTTTCACCCAACTCTACAGTTTCTCTCCGTTCCCAGCAACATTTTTAGTGTTTATCAGCTTGTTGTTTTGGATTTGCAGCCCAAACGTTAATCGTTTGACTCTCACTGCTGTCATCAACCCTGGTCCAGCAGCAGCAGGCAGCTGGTTTTCGTGAAAAATCTCTGAAAACCCAGTTCTTAGCTGGTGAAGCATAACAAGCACTTAGCAGCTAAAGAGATAGATTTTCTTTGGGGGTTGCATATCAACAGAAGTAAAAGGAGAGTGAATATAGTACCAGGCGACCTCAAACATCAACTCCAAATGAATGTAAATATTGCTCTTTGTCCGCTTGACGTAAATTTGCAACTGTTTGTTTATAATGTGATACTCTATCAATTAGAGCTTCTTGCCCTGTCTGCAACTGGTCCAAATCAATTTCTACAGGTTTATAGCTGCATTAAGCAATGCTTATTTACTTAAACAATTATTAAATGAATCCAGAAAGAATCTAGGAAGAACTTGGAGCACATGCATTTTTACACACCTTGAAAGAGTCATGGCACAAACGGAGAGAAAAGCCTTCCATAAGCAAGAATAAGAATATCATTATCAACTACTAATCATCTTCAGACAAGTACAAAGCTGGAGTAATCTTCTAAACAGGACTCTGGATATAAGGGGGTGATTTTTCTTTCACAGTGCCATGACACACTCACAACACACTCAACTTTGTAAATCAATGCACATTAAATATACCCAGGATAAGGTCTTTATCTGTGTACAGGCTGAAGTTCAAGAAGCTGTATAGTCCTGTATGTTACTGTGCATTCATTTAACACAGTATATGTGTTTTTGGTTTTGGGATACAATTGTACTATAAGACTGTCATCAGTCTTAAAATGCTCAAGTTTTTTAATGCAGCACAGAAAGCAATTGTTAGCCTTTGACCCTCTGAAGTATCAAATAGTCGCCACAAACATGCAGTCTGTGGGCGCCGACATTCTGTAAGAGAGACTCTCTGAATCCTCACCGGTTCAAGTGGGTTGCCAAAGCGTTGAGCATGTCTGATTTATTATTTCAAGGACTGAGATAAAGCAAGGAGCCAGGCCTTGAAATCAATTCTAAAGTGGAGGGATGTCAAAATAAGAATAATGTGATCCCTTTTAGTTCTGGTCAACAACTTCAATTTACACGTTGTGGCTGACAGGAACAGACTCAGAAATATGAGTTACTGTCCTCGACCAAAGAGCACACAGCAATACACTATATTTGATATTAACATTCCACATTAAACATAAGTACATGCCTATGTTGAAGTGGACACATTACTACATAAGAGTATATACTGTGAGTAGATTAGCCTCCTGGGGATGATGTTGCTCTGAATGAATAATATAGCCATGTCTTGCGTTTGGTGGAGCTCACAAGTAAAAGCTCATTAAACCAGTAGACTGGGAGACAGATGGAAGTCTGCTTGTCTGCTCCGCTCTTCTAATGAGGTTGTCCCTAGGAAGCTTAGTGACTGATTTCTATTAGGAATGGAGGGGTTTAGAGCAAAGGAGAGGGGTTGGGGAGCAGATAGAGATGGGACAGGGCACTGTTTGTGGTTGTATGGTCTATTTCCACACTTAAATGTCTTCTGTTCCTCCAGGGAGAGACGCAGCGAGTGTGTCGATGGCTTACGAATCATTAGAAAACTTCTTACTCCTGGCCCTGGCTGTGTGGAGAAACTTTCTCTGTCACAATTTGGATACATTTAAGCTGAATTTAATCTCTTTTTTAAACTCCATTGTCATGGACAACAGGTGAAGGGTAACTTTTTTCCATTCAGAGTAGTATGAGTTGCCATGGCATGCACATTTCCATGGCAACAAACCATGTGCAGGAATAATATGGTGCTGTGGTGTTGTTAGTGTCTGACCTTATGATATTTTTATGAATAGCTATTCAGACAAGCTTGATAAATCCCTATAGCCAGCGCAATTCCTAAAGAATAGTGCGAGCATTTTTCTCATTGTGAGTGTGACAAGTGCAGCGATTAAAAAATAATAATGCAAGCAGTTGTCTTATGGATTTTCTTTCCCAGTGGCAAAATGTTGTGCATTAAGTCCCAACTTTTCATAATTTCCTCACAAATGTCCTCTAGCCCAACACTGAACTCAACTATGAGTGTCTCTCTCTGCCACTAGCATGTTTTTTATTAATGCAAATGTGAGGGGATCACTTATGAAGACATGCCTCATGAATAATTTGCCCATCCAAGGGTTTCATCCCTGAGACACAACATGTACATTTTATATAGCTGCCTGTCAGGCAGGCCAGCTTGGACCTCTCTGTTATTCTAGAAAGAGATCAGACATTTAGCCTGAATGTCTCATTCAAGGATGAAATGTTGTGTGGGGTGGCATTGCTTAAAATATTGATGTGGCATGCTGTATCTTATTTCCCTCGCTAGCATCAGTCAATAGTATGAATAAGTCAGGTCAAGCTTTGGGAAAAGGTTTAGATGCTGGATGAGCATTTGTATTGACTCACTATTTAGCTAAATTATATAAGACTACACATATTCAAAACTGATTCAGTCCACGCATTTTGCTTTTCATTTGCGTGAATTCAAAGGCAGCATACACACTGTGCGACAGGAAGAAGTAGCTCACACAGAGATTATCTCTTACCATGTACATTTTCTCCCAGATTCCCTCATCCAAAGCCATATTCCCTGTTGAGAAACTGATATTTAAATGAAGGAAAGAAGCTGCCTCCACTGTTTTACCGCTTACACCATCTGGCAAGATTATCATCAGCACAGCTTTGCTCCCGGAGAGCCATTCCAGCAAGATGAAGTAAGATGTGTGAAGTATGAATTGTGAAAGTCACTCCTTTGCCATATGGAGGAAGCCTAAAGGATGTGAAGAGAAAACTCTTGATTGCCTCAATGACATTAACTTTCTAAACACCCATGAGCTTTTACTGAAGTGTCTTCCCCAATCTCCTCTCTCATTTAAAATAATAGTTCTCTTGGATAAAATATTGTCACGTCCTTTTCACGCCTGCATGTTGAACGTCATCACTTTTTTTTTTTTTTTTCAGGGAATCTCTCAAATTAGCTGCCACAGGAATCTATAGTCTGCAACAGCGATCAGGCAAATGCTTCTGAGGAGATGGATGGTTTTCATTAAGTTTTCACAACGAAACAGAATGGCAACAAATTGCAGCCAATATTGGTAGTTGAAGTTAAATGAATGTATAAGTGATGCAAACTCTGTCTCTGTGCTGCATTGTCTGTGCTCTTCGAATGAAGCTCAAAGCTTAGCTGCTTGTGGACATGGAGAGGAATGGGCTGTGGTCACAGGGACTGGTATCCACATTCACCAAACTGAACTGCAGCTTCTCAGTCTGTTACGCCGCATGAATGCAGTAATATGAAAAAAAAAAACATCATAGAATTTAAAAGATGAAGGAAGTGAAAAACAATAAACACTTATGTGTTTCCTTTTTATCTGTGTGTTTATCATTTTTAAATGAAATGAAAAATGTGTGATTGGAAAGACTGTTATTCAGCCTTTTGTCTTGAATAACTGAATTAATTGTTTTTCATCGCAATTATGCATTTTCTGTACCCCATGCAGCCCTTTGTTTTTCAGTGAACTCGCTGGTAATTTTAATCAGGTGTGGAGCAATGCTCTTCTAGTCTACAGTGGATCATCTCAGTGTGAAATTGAGATCATTGAGACTATTATCAAATGGAGCAAGTCAAAAATGTTTCAGGAACACCAATATATAGGCCTATTTGCAACCCCGTCTCCTAGAAATGACGTATATATACAACATTAACAACATTTCCTCATTTGTTAAAACCTAATTCTGTCTGCAATACTTTCCTCAAAAAATACTTGCTGTTGCTAATTAGTCGTACTTGAATGTACTGTCAAGGACACAGGCCTCCTCTTTGGGAACCACTAAGGCTAAAGCAAAAATTAAAGCCGTCAGGAGAGCAAGACCCCATAAAAGACAGTTGATTATTTTAATTTTGGAAATGACAATGCATTTCCATTTCAGAAAAGAAAGCGCTTCCTTGCACCTCCTCATGTAAACGAATGACAATGACAGACACTATGATTTGATTTTAATATGGCATCTTTTATGTCACAATGAAAATCTACTCAGTTATTAAAGACAAGCTAATAGCTGTCCTTGAACAACTGCTTTTTTTTTTAATTTAATTGCGACAAATTCTATAAAAAGGAAATGTCTAAAACAATTGTATTTCACTTTATTTATTTCTTTGATTTGTTTACATTTAGGCTTCTAGCGCTTCTATATGAGAAAGCCAGCTGTCATATTTCTAAGGGTTGTAAGGTATTGCTTTCAATAAATCTATGTATATTTCTAAGTTGTGTTGATAGTGTTGACATTTGCAGGTCAGTTGCATCTCTTCTTTTCATGTCTTCAACTCATTCTTGCTGCCAGTCAACTGGATATTTCACCAGGAACTACTGGAACCTTCAATGATTTCATGGTTGCAAATTTGCCACCCTGAACCAAATCCCCCCTGAATGTCACCATGCATGCCAACACTGGGTTAAAATAGTTTGACAGGTACCCTTTCTCCAATTTTCTTGACATGGGCTTCGTTGACACCTCTGCCCACCTCTGCCAGTAAAACTGAACATAATTTTAATTCCCAGTACACCTGAGGTGAGCTTGCAGAGATTTAGCTGGCTGGGCACAAGCTGCCACCAGTGTCACAGAAAGACAGAAGATGCTATTTTCGCACATGCCAAGCTGGTGCAGTTTTATTCAGTTTGGAGGGTCCTACCATCAAAATGCCAGTTAGGGCCAGCTGAGCCCAGTTTGAATGTGTCACAAATACCCCCTGTATCTAGCACAAACTGTAAGCTGGGGCTGTGGTGAGCTGTGAAGCTATAGCTGTTCAGATGAAACTGCTCAGGGAGGTGTGTACTGTTAAAGAGTTACAAACAGGGTTCACAGAAACACACACTCCAATGTGCGTGCATGCAAGTCAACAACTAAAGGAGTATGCAATTGACAGTTATTATAGCCTGCCTGCCTGTCTGGGATGCCTGTGTGCAATACAAAAACACACACTCACACACACACAAATTCAGAAGGTGCTTTTGCATCACAGGAAGACACAGCGCTGTCTCTTTCTCTGAAGATAGCTCCCCACCCCCTCGTCCTCCTCTTCCTTCTTTTTGTTCCGCCTTCAGCAGCATTAGCAGCTCCGCATTAGCCATCTACCCACACATCAACATCCTCCTCACATCCTCTCTCCTTGGCCACCCACCGACTGACGTGACATCCGCCAATCGGCGTCGTGTCAGCTCCGGGTTAGTCGGTCAGTCAAGTCAGCATATCAGTCAGCTAATCTGTCGGTCAGAAGCGGGTCTGTTTGCTTTCCAGTTGGACGGTCAGCCAGTCAGTCAATCAAACAGACAGCCTGTCACTGAGGCGGCCCTTCAGTCAGACATGCAAACAGTGAACTGCATGACGTTCACCAACACAGCACTGTGCCATCACTTTCCCTTCTCAGATATTGTGACTGATTATTTCAAAGGAGAAATCAGAAATCTTTATTCTGCAACAGTCTTAGGAGAATCTGTCTTGTTTCTTCACATGGGGTAATTGAAAGGTAATTGCATAGTAATATCATTAAATGAAAAGTTGGAGGAATTATGGCCTAGTGCATACTGTGGTGTAACACTTAAACCTTTGCTGTTATTGCAAGTCTGTTTGTTTCCTGAATGAAAGATTGATTGCTGCTGTTTTGTTTTGCCACAAGCATAAACGCACCCCCCCGCCACACACACACACACACACACACACACACACACACACACACACACACACACACACACACACACACTATAATGACAGAAAGAAGGGACAAGATAGTGATTTTGTTTATTTGTTAGTGAAGGAAGTCTGTTTTGCTGTTCTTGTTGATTGGAAAGATTTGGATGGATGCTTCACTGCTGTTTATGCGAACAAGTTTGTGTGTGTGTTTGTGTGTGTGTGTGGGGGGGGGATATAGCATATTAAAACTGCTGGAAAATTGTACATTCTATTGAACAGATAATCTCACATCCTGATGCATTAGTCTACAAACGCCCACGCCTACCTGTTGCATTTTCACATTTTAAATTAGCCAGAGGGAAGAGGCCTGACCCTGTCAGAGCTATCTGTCACACCAGGGTAAATAGATGGATAATCAGCATAACTTGGGTGTTTCTCCAAACTGCAGCTGATTTGGAGTTATAGTTGTGGTAAAGCTGTTTTTATTCTCTTCTCACTGAAAACAAATCGCAAGAGACAGACAGAAGGAAGATAGCAACGCTGAAATACTGCCACCTTGAAGGTTAAGTCAATAATTAATTTGCGAAGTTCACAGACACATGCAGTGATTGCCCCCCCCCCCCCCCCCCCCCCCCCCCCCCACACACACACACACAAACACATACACACACACACGCACACACGCACATGATGCCCAAACACACCCGTTTGGCCGCGAAAGCTTGATTCTGACCTGAAAAATTAGCAGAAAATTATAGTGCAGTGCCGCAGTAATTACACTGAAATTACACTGTATTCATGAAAATATTGAATCATACAGTAGTTCCAAACACAGCAGCATTATTACTGGTCTGAAAATGTGTGCATACGTAACATCAGAAACAAGATCCAAGAGCTGTTGCAGTGAGCAGTGAGCTGGCAGACAGACCAAGGGCTGCATGCGTGACCTCTAGCTGCTGTAGAAGAAACAGAGGGATTAACCTTGCAGAGTTTCATTGTGCTTGTATGTGTGTATTTGTGGGTTGGGGGATTATATGTGCCTGTGAATTATCCAAATTAATTATGGATGATGGTAATATTTGAATGCTTCCCTCCTACTTCCCCACCTCTCCGTCTCTCTCTCCCACTATGTCTGGCTCACGACTCACTACGACTAACAGCTATGGTTAAAAGAACATTCAAAGTTCTCGTGGTTCTCTGATTTATCCTGTCTACTGTGCATGAGGCGTAAGAAAACGCTTTGGCCTGCATGCAAAATTGGAAAGCATTTTACAGCATTGTTATCTTGTACCGGGAAAACTGTTTTAAAATTCAGAAAAAGAAACAAAACAAAACAAAAAAAACAGAAAAGTCAAGTTATTGGTTTGTATGGCAGGCATGGAAATGTTTATATGGATCTGCTTTTACCCTGCCATACTTTACTTTCCCATGGTCTTCTGTTCGGATAGTAATATAGCTGTGACCTCTTTACTGTATCTTTGATTTTTTGACATCAATGAGGGTATTTACCTGGTCACAACATAATGTTAGTGTTATTTAATCGGCCCGTTATACCCTTCTCAACTCTGATATCTTTTGTTTTAATTGTTACGAGTAGCACAAGCTTTCCTTTAATATTTTGTCTTGTCCTATAATTTGTCTGTAGACCTACTGATCTTTTGTGGCAGGAAGGTTTGGAGCAGAATCACATGGCTCATGTTGCATGAACAAAATAAGATTCAAATGCAACTTTCAACCAGCAGCAGCCCTTAAAAAGTGTGATTAGATTGAGTGAGTATACTGCCTCTACAAAGTCTAACTGTAATTCTATGATCTTATTGACAAAAAACAGCAGAGATGCATTGCATGCTTAAAGGCTTCTGAACCGCTTTTGTTACCTCACAATAAATTTGGCATTCCTTTTGCATTCCCCAGATCCATACAAACAGTTAGTGTGTTGGTTGATCCAGTCATAATGCACTGCCAGCTTAGGGAAACGCTCTGGAGATACTATGGGAAGAGGAGATAATGTGACACTTTGCATTAAGCAATTACTGCTCATTACTCCTTTCAAAAGGCTGAGACAGTAGACAGCCACTGGCTGTGAGCACTGCTGCAGCTGCTCTCTAGACTGTGCTGGTTGAGGTTGTGGACATCGTTTTGATTTAAAGAATACATTACAATACATACAGTATGTACAATGCCATTAAATGGCGATGATGCCGTCTAATTCTTGCTTTATCCGACTGTCCCTTAAAAACCCAATGATATTCAATTCACAATCATGTAAAGCCAAATAAAGCAGTAAATCTTCACATTTGAGAATCTAGAACCAGAAAAATGTTTGCCAAATGTATTTATTTATTTATTTATTCATTTATTTATTTTTGGTTAAATAAACTAACAAAATCGTTATCAGAATATCTGTAGATTAAGTGTATCAGTCTACTAATTACTACTGGGTGTAATGCATTACAAAAGTAACACATCATAGTAACATATCGCATATTGCCATTGCTGGCTATTGAGTCTTCAGCACCTAATAGTAATATCAACCCTTCAGTAATATTCAAATAGGAGACAAAATTGCAAACACACCTTTGTTCAATACAGCTAGCATCGAGAAGCATACCGCCCACCTCACTAATGGTTCATATCAATCATAAACACTATCGTACAAATATGAATGTTCTAGGCAACATTTGCATTTTGAAATATAGAACCTGCACGGCATGATGAGCAATGTGGGCTGTCACCAGAATCCAGCTTTCAACAAACTTTTTCCAAAAAGGTGTGTGTGTGTGTGTGTGTGTGTGTGTGTGTGTGTGTGTGTGTGTGTGTGTGTGTGTGTGTGTGTGTGTGTGTGTGTGTGTGTGTGTGTGTGGCTGGCTCCCTCCAGTGAGCAGGACACTCTGCTCCACCTAGGTCGCAAAATGTAGATAAATGTACTTACTGAGTGCATTTTTATTGTGCATAAACATCCGGTTTATTGTCAAAAAAGTAGACTTGAAGCGTAAATAAATGCCTCAGCTCGTGGTTACCTCTGTGAGACACAGCTGAGACGCAAGCCTGCACAGAGCAAGTGCAGACAGCTGCAAAGATTAAAATGAGTCTCTGTTGTATAAGAAGTGCAAGTAGGAAGAACACGTCTGATAAAGCTTGTCAGCAAACCCCCTGTCAAGAGCCATCATAAGGATAGCTCACGCTGCCATAGAGACCAAGTTATTATTCCAAACCACAGTATAATAGTAATATATAATGCTAGTCATACTTCTGCTGTTATGTAATATGTTACATTTTAAAAGTAACATTACTATTATTTGGTTTATCAACTACTCAACTGCTCAGAGCCCAGTAAACCAACAGGCACAGAAAAATAAGAATGAGTCCAAACAAGTTAACCCAGTCTTGCATCAATGCTACATTTGATCCATTTGATGGGTGAATTTTTAATGTTGTGATTTCTAGTGTGTACATACACTGTTTTATGCATGTAGTCTTTCTATACTTTAGTCATTCTGCTCAAGTCAGTTTTATTTATACGACCCAATATCACAAGTCACAAACTTGCCTCGAGGGCTTTACCTGCCTTTACAGCCTCTATCCTTAGACTCTCAATTTGGATTAAGAAAAACTTCTACCCCCAAAAAACCTTTGACAGGGAAAAAACAGTCTCTGTCTAGACAGTAAAATGAATGCAACTACAGGTAATCCTGACTTTGTTCCCATTTGATCAAAAGATTGCTTTTAGCATAGTGCCACAGATCAGTGGACTCTCTAAAAAGACAGCCATGCACTGTGTTGACATTTTTAAGATGTTTTCAAGAAGGTGACAGGCTTTTTATAATGCCAAGGCATTAGTTTGCTGGCAGTCCTGTTTTCAATAAACTCGTATCATACTATAGCCCTCTATGCTGTTAATATCCACAACAATTTTTAAAGGGATTGCTGGGCACCAGCAGCTTTTCAATGTCTGAATCATCAAATAAAAATGTATCCATTCCACCATAAAGTGAACACCGTAGAGTTTCTCACAGTGGTCTGCTATTATGTGGCTTTTTATTATGCTTATAGCTGATTGTATTGTACTGAGTGATTGTAATGTACTGCATGCCATAAAATGAATAGTTGCATCCAACTCATTTTGGCTGGATGTTATTTACCTGTATAAAACCACATCAAAATTTGATGGTCCAGAGGCGCTCAGGCTTCCTCAAGGCTTACTGCTAGCCTTCAACTCTGACAGAATGCTATGAAAAATGAAGTAATCCATAATGTCTATTGTAGGTATATACTATAGTAGCTATTTAGTCTGTCCAAAATGCCATTCTCAAATCTAGCAGCTGGCTGAAGGCTATGACAATTCCCACAAGGCAGAGAAGGAAAAACAAAAACTTACCCTGTGGTTCTGCCTCCCTCCCTCCGCTGATGTGTTTTGACATCAGTGGATGGCGAATGTAAACTAGGCTGCTACAGCTGAATACAGTGATACAGAGAACATCAGCACACATTGTGAGTGTTATAGACATGATACCCTTATGACTAATTCATGGAAACAAGTTTGACAATCGGCACAGTGCTCCTCCAAGGATCGGAACCCAGCTGGTTGTATCTAACTTTTGTCTCCTTTACCTTGTCAGAGCGGAGCACGGGGAGACACCAGAAACCAGTAAATGGTGTAGTTATGTGTGTGGCTCCAGTCTTGTTATACAGACTGAGATGATGTGTGTACATGGGAAATATGGTTCCAATTATATGGGTTAAAAAGTGAACTAGAGTGCATGATTGTGGCTTTGTTAAAAGATAAACATTTGCTGATCTGCTGTGTGCTTTTAGGCATTTTTCATCCAACTTCAACTTCAGTTTATTTAAAGTGCACCTCACCCAGGGACTCTGTGGGTATACTTTACAAATCACTTAAAAACAACAGCAGAAAAGAAAGCACACAATATTGCAGGAAAAGTACAGACACAAACACACACATACACGTAATAGTGTTAATATGTCAACAAGGCTGAGGTTAGTACTGTAATTTTTAAAGCAGAGATCGTACAGTGTAACAGTAACAGGATTGGGGGAGCAAGCCTATGTGTCAACGACGAAAAACAGTGATTTGGGTTCCCAGCCGGTGAAGGAGACATCAACAGAAGAAACAATGTGTTTTCAGCCTGGATTTGAAAGTATCAACAAGGTTTGCCTCTCAAGTGTGCAGTAGTAGATTATTCCAGAGAAGTGAGGCTCAGTGGGAAAAGGCTCGACCACCAAAAGAGTTCTTATTAAATGGAGGAAAAATTAACTAGCCGGCATCAAGGGAATGTAACCGAGTACTGTATATGGGAAAATAAGGCTGGACAAATATGAGGGAGTCAGACCATTTAAGGCCTTCTATGTAAGAAGGAACTCAAAGGAACGTGATTACCAGTGTTATATGATCCAACTTCTTAGACCTTGTGAGGATCTGGCAGCTGTATTCTGGACCAATTGGAGACCTTCTGTTGTTGTCTTAGGTAGGCCAGAGAAAAGTGCATTATAGCAGTCTATTCTAGATGTTATGAAGACATGTACAAAGATTTCAGCCTCTGATCTGAATAAAACAGGGCACATTTGGGTTATTTTACAAAGATGGAAGAAGACAGTTTGTTTTATATTATTTGATGTGTGGCTCAAATATAAGGGGGGGAATCCAAAACTATTCCCAGATTCTTAAGTGTATGGGTCTGAGAAATTGTGCAGTCTGTTTAAAGCAATGTAGATCTGGCTGAACCAACAAGCAACATTTCAGTCCTATGCTGGATATGTTTGCAGATTGAGTGATGGACATCAGATAAATGCATCTCTTATTTAACCAGCTGGGAGGAATCATTGACTGTATAGGAAGATAGAACAAGAGAGGCCCGAACACCGATACCTGCAGAACACCACATTTGAGAGCATTTTTCTATCACTGTGTTCTGAAACTTGTTGAAAGATGAGTTGGTCCCAACTAGTAAGGTGTTAGCTATGGTGGAAATTCCTGTGAGCTGAAGGAAGGAGTTCACCAGGAGACTTCAGATGTCTTATGCAGAAGTATTTATTAGTGCCACAAAAAAATCTGAAGATGTCCTCTCTAATGGGGTGTATTAATACCCCCAATGTCACATGTTTTTCCTTTCTACTCCTTGAACTGTTCCCTATTATGAATATTCTAAACCTACCTTCTACATTTGTGGTACTCTACTGGGTTGTCAAAACCAAACAATAGCTCCTACCATACTGACGTATGTTCTGTCCTCCAACCCTCTAACTGTGGACACTTTGACCTAATTCCTTATTAAAATGTGAACTCGAGGAATCTTCCTTGAATTGGTCCAGTCTATGCCTGTACAGTTCATCTACAAGACCTTGGCTACCTCTGTAGCTAGAGCAGAGAGAGACTTCCTGTCTGCTGTCTGCTAGAATGGTCTTTAAATTATGGGCTCTATTTTCGACTCCACCGCCAGCGCGGTGCAGGCACGGCGCAAAGTCAGGTCTGCTGCGCCGATGGGGCGTGGCGGCGCAGAATTTGGTATTTTCGTGAGCTGCGCCGCCAGCGCATCTCCTCCTCCTTCTCATTTCAGTCCCACCCAGGGAGGGGACAAGGCGTGGAGTGGGTTTGGCACAGCCGAGTCAAATCTTCACCAATCACAGCAGCTCCTCGCCTCACCTTTAAAAACGCCGCTGGCGAGGCGCATGGCAAGTTTCCAGGAAACTGACGTCACTCATGTCTCCTGACATCCTTTTGTATTACTTTGCACAACCGTTTGTATATACTGTTTAATTTTTCTCAGTATATATATATGTATATATTTTATATTGTGTTCTATATCTTGTGTTATATTTTGTTTATATATTTATATTTTCGGGCTGCACGGTGGCGCAGCAGGTAGTGCGCGTGCCTCACAGCAAGAAGGTTGCCGGTTCGATCCCCGGGTCAGACGGGGCCTTTCTGTGTGAAGTTTGCATGTTCTTCCCGTGCATGCGTGGGTTCTCTCCGGGTACTCCGGCTTCCTCCCACAGACCAAAAACATGCTCATTAGGTTAATTGATGACTCAAAATTGTCCGTAGGTGTGAGTGTGAGTATGAATGTTTGTCTGTCTTTGCATGTGGCCCTGCAATCAGCTGGCGACCGGTTCAGGGTGTACCCCGCCTCTCGCCCATTGTAGCTGGGATAGGCTCCAGCCCCCCGCAACCCCGAAAGGGATAGTTATAATGCGGTATAGATAATGGATGGATTTATATTTTCAATATAAATATTTTGTTTTTATATTTGCTTTTTATGTATATAGTTCTCTTTCTTTTCTTTCTTCTCTAATTTTATTCTAATTCTATTCTTGAAAGGAGCACTGCAACAAAAACAATTTCCCCTTGGGGATAAATAAAGGATTTCTGATTCTGATTCTGATGTCTAAATATGAGGTCCTTAGATGGTAAATCCTTGGCCTCCTCCTCATCCTCCTCAAAGCAATGATGTACTCCATCGTTGCAGATAACGTTAAGCATTACAATGATAACATTTGTATTTGGAATGAAATGACGTGGGTAATAGCAGACAACATCATCACTTACGTTTTTCCATGTGTCTGTCTCTCTCTGTCTCTCGAGTGCTCTGAGATAGATGCAGTATATATGCTCTGTAGGATGCCACGGCTGTTTCTGTTGGCACAGCGACGTTAACCGATTAGTTTGCATCCCTGTTTCACCTGTGCACATTCGGTCAGGGTGAGTGACCATTACGCGTGCCAAACGCGCTTGTATGTGCTGACTCAGACAGTTTGAATCGTCGCTGTTGCTAATTATTGATCGCAGTGTGCGTTCGATGACTGACCGAGCACTGCTGAAAACACCGTTAAAACCACGCTGCCGTCTTGTTGACGGTGTGATATATGGCGTCATCACGTTTTCAGTGGATAGCCGTTATTACCTAGCAGCCACACATCCAGAAAGGTGTCCCCCTGAAAGACTGTAGGGATGCTAGAATTTGCCGGATGAACGAGTCATGTGCCGACCCGGGGAAAGTGGCATACACATTCGTCACCAGGCAATTTGAGTCACAGATCACCAGACATCCCTGTTTCACCTGTGTACATTCAGTCAGGTTGAGTGACCATTACGCGTGCCGAACGCGCTTTCGATGTGGTCAGACGAGATACGGATCAAAAGGCCTGACTGTATGTGCTGACTCAGATAGTTGCATTGAATCGCGGCTGTTGCTAATAATTGATCGCAGTGAAATGCCAGACACTGTGGAAACCTGCTTGTGAGGTGTTGGTGACGTGAGCGCACAACTCCGCCGGTTTACAAAAATCCACTTGCGCCGCCGGTTGACCAGGTCTGAGGTGGTGAGCTTTCAGCGCACTTTTACGCCGCTCATTATGCCGACACCTCCCCCTACTGCGCCGCAACGCCCATCCTGGCGCACCTCTGTACGCCTCGGTCTACCAAAATACCAAATGCGCCGTGCGCCTGCCTGTGCCGCTTGAAAATACCACTGCGCCGGCGGTGCAGCCTGCGCCGCGCCGGCGGCGGAGTCGAAAATAGAGCCCATTATGTTAACGTGTCTCTGTCTGAGGTCTCTGTGTTGTCCAACCTTGAGACCTTTGGGCTCCTAACTGTACAGAAAGCCTGTGATAAAAAGTTCCCTCACATTAGCTATCCAGAGAACCAGGGTAAATACTCAGATGATGTGAGAGCAAAGCTATGATGTTTTTTTAATTTAATTTCTTACTGTCCTTTTTTTCAACACTGAGGTAATGCTCAGAACTCATAAAGAACTTCCATAAACTAGTCATAATTTGGTTCTCACAGGGTAATCACTTATTGACTTATCATTCGTCACAAATAGACAAAATATGCGTCATTGTAAACCTGAATCTGTGCTAAACATTTAGAATAGCAAAGTTAACGAATTTTCATCCTCAGTGTGATGAGTGCTCTTCATGCAGGCATGGAAGCTACAGTGTATATCCAAGTAATCATCAAATTGTCTCATGGCTGACTTGAATTAGGATTCCGTTAGAAAAGATCTTCAGTAATTGCTGTTTGTGTTCTAGTCAGAACCAAAAATGTGGAACTAATGTGGGTGTAAAAGCAGTGCAGGCTCTAGCACCTGGCTCTGCTAATAGTCTTTGTATTGGCAAACCAAAGCAAGTTCGGACAGTTTATTGCTGCTTAGAATGCAAAATTCACTAATTCAACAGAAAGTTCATTGTTGGCTGTTTCGAAACATATAAACCTGCAAGAGACACACGTCTTTCTCTCAAATCCTGAAATAAACAAGGCTCACTTGAATAATATATTTTAGAGTGAACCACAATGAATGTTTGAGAATGAGCAAACAGCAGAATAGGTTTCATTCATTTCATTTTGTACGCTTCTCCTCCTGATGTATGCGTACGTGTTTGTCTGCATGTCCGTGTGTCTGCCTCTGCTGTCTCTGTCTGCATGAACGTGATGTGTCTGTCAGGTTGTGGACATTATAGATTGCTCACCTCGGGGTTGGAAAGATCATCCCCTTCATCCACTCGCCCTTTTAATGATGGTGGCCTACCAGCAGGGGGGTCGGACGCTGCCAGAGGACAGCTGTGAAGCCTCACTGCTGGCCAAGCTCGCCCAGCCCCCAGCCCTCATGTCTATATGGCCTCTATTAAAAAGCAAGCAGCAAAACTGTGGCATGTGTGACGAAGGAATGATTTTTGAGGGAGCTCAGCTTTGAAACAATTGACTTGTTTTCTGTCATTTTGAAGGATGAGGGGTAGAGAGCTACAGAGAGACTGAATTAACGAGTGTGTTATGTGTGTGCATCTGTGTGTATTTGCATACCATGAGTATGTATGAGTGAGCTGGTTGAAGCAGCTGCTTTGGCTACTCTAAATAATTGAAACTCTTGTCCACTGTTGTACTTTGAGCCAACAAGTAGTGCTTGTCTGCAGGTATGTGTCTGGCAGACAAACACATCTCTCTGCATAGGTGATGGCATTACTTGATCTCCATGCCAGCCAAGTGATGTGCCTGCAGGGCCATGGCGATAATGACCGACTGTACAGTTGGGAGCATTCACATTGAGGATGCCTGACATATTGGTTTTATTTAGTCTGTTGAGTACAATTGCAGTCGCACCGACAAATACTGAATTTTCTCTCTCACAGACTGGAAGGAGCTGAACTGTGTGAGGTTTCTCAAAAATTTGAAGTCCCACGGTGTATTACACGCCACCCATATGTTTCAAAACACATTTTGGAGACGTTCCTCTGGACTGGAATGTGCAGTGTTCTGTCATGCTGCAAAATCGACAAAAAGACACTTATTACGTGCCTTTAGGGAAGAAAGGCAACAGACAAAATATGTTTTATTTGTGCTCTGAGCAGAATTCTGAGGATATTTTTTTGAACAAAAGTGTTATTTTTCATAAAGGCATCAAAAAGACCTACTTTTTTTTTTTCCAGATTTTTGTTTGTAATAATATAAAGGAAGCCTGAAGATATGTATGACTAATGCACAAGTTAACTCATCTTTTGAAACTGATATGTTTACAGCACGCTGATGCTTTTTTTACGTTGTTAATCTTTAACAAAACAGTTGAATGGACTTATCAGAAGTGTAATTGGGGCAGCTAACTATGCATCCTGGCTCTTACTGGCTATTGTGCAATAGATCTTGATATATTCATAAGTACATTTATGTAAATCAGTAAAAGTGAAATGTGGTAATTTGCATTCATTGTGGCTGTAGAAAATGTATTGATCTCAATAATTTGTACTGTCACTTACCTGAATCTAAGCACTACATTAAAACATCAAATCCATTTTTTGTTCTTGTTTAGAATGGCTTGCTTATCATATGCAAATGAGAATCCATTTTTCTACCTCTCTATGGTTCATTTAGTTTCATTCACTTTCAAATACAGTAGCGTAGAAAACAACTCTAGAGACTTCAGATTCAGGAAAGGTAAAGCACTGCTGAGAATGGCAAACCGCCGTTTTATTTTGTGCATCAGTTGCATCAGAATTTTTTTGTTGGGCTATCAACATTCTGAAAGCAGTTCCAGCCCTGAATCATTGCAAAGTGCACATTTAGAGAGAGGGAAAGAATTTCCAATTCTGTTCTCCACCTCTTGCTTCAGTGAATCTGCTTAAAAGTAATTCTTAAAAACTGTTAATGTTTGTCGTAACATTCAACTTTTTTTTTCTCCCTTTGCTTCTAAACATGAACTCTGAATCATAAATTGAGCCTCCAAAACCAAAAATGTGCTGCGACATTGAGTTGTGGTGTTGCAGTAGATGCTGTTTAAGAGGTCGCACTTTGGAGAGGGAACATTTTAACATTAATGAGAGAACACAAAAGGATCTTTGAAATTATTTACTTGGATTAGGCTCCCTTTTGTTTTCCCTGCAAAGGCACAGTCCCTTTTATATGTGCAGTACATTCAGTACTAGATATTCTGTGGCTTTCTCAAAAGAGATAAAAGTGAATAAATCATATGAAAAAGAGCAGCCAGACTCTCAACCAGAGACATAATAAAGAGATCCCCAGCTGATGTAAGGCTGCTGTCATGGATGGCATATTTTTAACACGTCTCTGGGGGAGTTTGGTAAGACTCTAGGTGTGACATTGTGTCTCGGAGTCTGTCCCAAAAACATCTTGAGGTGTGACCACACTGTCTTCTGGGCATCTGAGTGGCATAACGGCCACAAATAATGATCTCAAATAGCAGTGGAACCACATGCACACATACACAAATATGCACATGTGTAGACATGTAGACTGAGAAAACTGGAAATCGGACAAGACACTCAGTGCAAGGTCTTTACATGCACTTCATCCTCGCTTTGTAGATAAAAAGAACTGCAGGTTGCATACATAAACATGTAACCACTGCGTGATGCAAAGTCACAGTCATGTGATGAACTGGAGAACTTCAATTTATAAGAAATCATCATCAGCGGGTGTGTTAGGGGCGATCGGCAATCAAGGCCAATCAAACCCACTCCTCTTAATTGTTCAAGCAGTATTTCACTCCCTGCTGTTGCTTCTGGGCACTTCCAGGTACTGGTGTTCATTTTGGTTTAGAGCTCCTTCAAGAAAAAAACCCAGATGTGTCCAGGGGGGGTGCACAGACGCCAAGGACAGATGGCATCTCCTTTGGGCGGAATTAGCAGTGCTGGAGATACTAAAAGCAGGGTTGCCAACAGTTTTATGTTGTAAGGTAATAATCACAAATGCACTTTATGTGACAACATAATTTATTTAAGTAAAAATTGAAACTCTCAAAGCCATGTATTAACCGCTGACCTTATTTTCTTAATAACATCCCTGTGAGGAAAAACACAAACTTCTGGCGAAGGGACCGGTCAGAAGTGCTGACTCACTTCCTGCTTTTATGACTACAGTAAATCTGTTATGATCCCATATTGTCAAACCTTTTATATGTAATAATCAGTGTAAAGCCCGCTTGAAATCCTCGGACGTGTTTCTTAGGGACTGCTGAATGGACCATACTGGTGCCACTGTGATGCCCAACAGTAAACTCTATGATGTATAATACATAGCAAGATTTTTGACCCAAGACTGAATGGAGCCTCACTCGGCCGATAAGGGAAGGCCCTGCACTCCTCATTTGTCTCAAGGCAAGCTGGAAATTGGACATGAAATCTGAGCTTGCTATCTTGGAAACAGGCTTTCCTCACAATTGCGATGAATACATTATGATGCTAGAGATGAGCGATACACGTCAGTTCATCCGGTATCTCTTTTTCTCTTTCCCCTTGTTCTCTGAGCAGGTTGAACATGATGCCGCTGCCTCTGGGGCAAAAGCCCTTTTTTTAATCCATTTAGATTGAGTCAATTTAGCTGAGGCCTGGGTGTGAATGTGCCAGTGTCTGAGTTTTTACAAGAAGATGTGCGCGTGTTGTTGCTCATCTGTTGCGTCAAGCGCCGAGAGTAGCAATTGAATGGAGGTCACGTTGCGGTAAATGAGGTCATCTTTCGGTAACTGCCACTGTGTAAGTTGCTCTTCTGCTTTCCCCATCTTCAAGGGAGAAAATATCACCAGCTGGGCACAGGGACCAACACCTCAGCATGTGTGTATGTGTGTGAGTGTGTGTGTGTTTGATGGTGGAAGTAGGAAGTGATATAGGGCCTCATACAAGAACATTTTTCTCATTTTTACCCCACATATCTTACTTTTTCCTTTGAGGCTTGCTCATACTACTACTCCAGGTCAAACTTGTTCACGTGAAGGTGTATGTTATCCTAAATATAATAATGTATACCTAAAATCACCATATATGGCCTGTACCACTCCATTTCATGCTAACAATCCAAAAAGAAATGCGAGTGTTAGCACACTCAGAGCCATTCAAAACTGTGCAGTGCTGTACTGGGACAGAAAAAAGAGGTGACAGAGATATCAGATGAGAAAATAGTAAAGTAATACTGGACAGTGACCTGCATCAAGACCCTGAGGCAGCTGTCAGAGGGAGAGAATCTTCCAAAACTACAGAGCTGTGCTGAGAGCTGCTGTGCCAAAATATGCCAATAGAAATAAAAATGTTCTCAGTGAATAAGCCACCATGACGATAATGATATGGTGAACAGAATCATAATTTCGGTAGCATATTTACACTCCAAATTATTCATATTATGATTTCATCTCCCCCTTGGAGACTCGTATGAAAGGTCTGAACCACTTGAAAATATCATACTTAAAAAGGAATTGCAGAGTGCAAGAACATTCATGAATAGACTGAATTCTCTTCGTTCTGTACTATGTGCCACTGAAGAATAAATCTGTTCGTACAAGTGGCGGTCGTGCTTGAGGACTTGAGGAAGCAGTAATTAACTTTGTTTCTGTATGCACAGTAAGTGTGTGTTGTGGGAAGTGGTTGTGTGTTCTGGGAAAAGATATATATTAAAAAAAAAAAAAAAAACAGCAAATTATCTTCCCCTCATTTGAACTTGATTCAGTGCATTTCCTGTCTATACCTGAAAGAGTAGTTGAGCTCAGGACAAGGCTCCTCATACCATGTGTGTCTCTGTGTGTCTGTGCGGCAGAGGAAAAAAGAAAGAGAGAGAGAACAAGGAAAAGGAGGGGAAAGAGCTCAACTGAATGATGACAAGTAATATTTTTCAGCCCAGTGGTATCGGAAGTGCAATTTGTTGTATTAGTAGAAAAACGCTGAGCTGAGTAACAAGAACTCATCACTGTTGTTACTGTGGCGACAAGTTGTTCAGTCCCTCTGCTGGACAGCCCCTGTGTGTTGTAGGAAAGTTCTGATAAATAATTGAAATGTTGACTCAGCTCAGTGGTCTGGGTCAGAACAAGCTGTATTTGTGTGTGTGTGTTTGTGGGTGTGTGTGTGTGTGTGTCACCCCAGTGGGTTTGAAAGACCTAAGAGGCTGCTGCCTGAAAGGCATCATTGTATATTCAGCGGGGAGAGAGGGCATAAGGTTTGGACAGATATGGAGGTGGCGTGGGGGGGTGCAGGGGAGTGGGAGGTAAAGAGAGTGTAGGTAGAGAGAGCGAGAGAAAGTGTGAAATTGAACAGCTGTTTTCCATCGCCCAGCTGACGTGACTTCCATCCCACCATCACTTAATAATGTTTGAGCTAGGTGCGAGTGCTGTGTAGGCACACACACACAGTCATGCAGACAAATACACACACATACCAAAACACGCCGCCGGCCTGTACGGTAGAGCAACCGCACAGAGGAAGTTAGCATGAGCTGGAACCTGCGCAGTGTTTTTCAGGACTTAATTTTCGTCTTCAATTAGCTACCAAAGCCCGGAGGCTGGACGCTCTCCACTGGATGCATATTTCTTCAGTTTCCACAGGGCACGCTGATCCTCATGCTTTGATTTGAGCACAGCAGAGTAGGATGCGCACAAACAGCTCCCCACAATGCTATTGGAAGCCCCAGTTCGTCAGAGTAAACAGTAGAAAATGATGTGAGACAAGTCTCAAAGGTGTAATCACAGAGAAAATGAAATTCCTCCCTTTCTTCATTGGGATTTTGATTCTATCAATGGAATGACAAACGTTTGTCTTTGTTTCCCATAGGTCAGTCCTTTTTCTCCTGGTTGCCTGCCATTTCAGTTTAACATTTGTGCTGGAAATAAAAAATCATGGATTCAAAAGTTAAGCAGAGCCTTTGTCTTGCCATTCACTGCCAGTACGGGATGCACAGCAGAGGGCACGTTTTCTGTGGCATTTAGTGGTGCTGCAATATGTCAGAGAGATTTTCTCTTTGAAGGTGTCACCTTAGAAAAGTACCTTGAACCTTTAGTGGGATGTGAATATAGAGCAGAAGGTGCTGCAGCTAAGAATGTGGTTTCAGAGTAGAGTAAAAAAAAAAAAAACATCTGTGGGTATGCTATAGGACCATAGCTTACCCTTGAGGCAAGTCAATTTTGCTGATGCAATTTATGGCGTGCAGTGATGGAATGGCACGATGGTTACTATTGTCACAGTAAAAGGTGACAAAAATGAATTTCAGAATATATAGAAAATCTGTCGAAGAGAGGCAGCTGTGGCTTAGGACGTACCGCAGGGCCTCTACTGATCCCAGCCTTGGCGATTTGGTCCTGACCTCCTCCTTTCCACATGTCAAGGTGTGCTTGGGCAAGACACTGAACCCCGGCTTGCTCCCCAGCCCCTGGGGATGAACAAGCCAGCATTCCAAATTGCCGGTCCAAAGCCCGGATAAATGTGGAGGGTTGTGTCAGGAAAAGCATCCGATGTAAAAAGCCTGTGACAAATCAAAAATGCAGATCATAAAAATCTCTTGCCAGCAAGAGATCATCTGCTGTTGCCACCCCTGGTAGCAGCCTCAAGAGGAGGAAAGAATATAGAAAATCTGTCAAACCAGAGGAGATTAGGCTTCTGCAGTTTTTTGGCATTATTTAAGTACTGCTGTCCATAGTTACTGCTTTTTTCAGCTGATTGACATATAAGAGATAATCCACCAAAGCATCTTAATACATGACAGGAAAGAAGGAACCACCCAGCATGAAGCAGAGTGCTTTGAAATCCTTTTACACACACTTTAGAATGGATTATCCTGCTTGTATCATGGTCATTGGCCAAAAATATTAAATACCAGCATTCATTTATTTTTCTTTTTTTACCTTTTGGACTTAAAGGGAATGAAGCAAACATTTGCCAATGCCGTGCTTGTTTATTCTTCAACATATCCCCTACATGCAAATTTAACTTGGAAGCAACAGTATTGTTTTAACCAAGTAGACCCAAATGCAGCACACAGAGTCAGGGAGTGGTTTAAAAGGGTTGAATGCAAGGTTATTGTTTAAAGGATGAATAAGGGCAGAAGGAGGACTGTGAGAGATGGCAACAAGAAGAGATGATGGCTGGCTGGGCAGAGTGCAGTCCCCGGGGTGAGGATGAGGAGAATGAGCCAATGGCTGGCTGACAGGGAGAGGCAAGATGAGAATGGCAGCGGAGTGCAGGCAGGCTGGCAGATGAAGGAGATATGGAGCACAGGAACATACAATGTTAGCACAAGGGAATAATCACAAAGAACAAGAACAAGAGGATAAGTTTTGGCCTGAAGCGTAGCCACCACTGTGAGTGATCGAACGATCCAGCAAACA
The DNA here is from genome assembly GCF_039877785.1 of Chaetodon trifascialis. Lineage (NCBI taxonomy): Eukaryota > Metazoa > Chordata > Actinopteri > Chaetodontiformes > Chaetodontidae > Chaetodon > Chaetodon trifascialis. The sequence goes on along the minus strand of NC_092064.1, from coordinate 8,395,713 downwards.
TGGGAGGGAAAGCCAGTGTTGGTACGTTGCCACAGTTGATGCGATGATTGCTTGCAGGTGTGAGTGGGGAAGCATGACCACACCTGCAGACAGAAACACAGGGAAAACACACGGGTAGTAGATGGTTCATGACAAACAGAGCATCAAACAGATTCAGTCCATAGCCTCAGGTAAATCACAAACATGTATACTCCATTATGTATTCTTAACCATGATACAGAATAAACAGTATTTCATCCTATCCCCAGTTTAGCTTTCAAAGCTCTGAAAACTTTCAAATCCAAATTGTCTCTAATATGAGAGACAAAAAAGCAATAATTAATCAATGTCAAAGATTCAAAACCTTAGCTAACCTGCTTTCATCAGATTTGGCTGACAATGTAAGCAGAGAACCCCAGCACCGTCACAAGACTTAGATGTGAATATTCCTAAATCCTGATTGGTGCAAATTGTATATGACTTTTTCCAACAGTTCTTTGGCCTTTACATTTTAAAATTTTCCTGAACAGCTGCTTTCAGGGAGGTGACGAAGAAGTGCCTTCTGCTGCACTGGGTTCCAAAACTGCCCCTGAGCCCCCGCCCTACAAACTATTCCCTGATTTTGTCACATGAGCTGCCACGACAGTGTCTGCCCCAGTTCAGAATGAATGAAACCCAGAGAGGGCAAGAAATTGTTCAGCCTCAGACTTGTGGAGCAAAGGACACTAATGTGGAGGCTTGAAAAACAGCATTAGCCCATGGTCATGGCAAATCATCCACCAATACCAAGCACACAGGGAGAGAACTGATATTTAACCCAGCAGTTGTGGTACATCGAAGCATATGCTGAGTGCTCTAAATACGTGCTGTAATTATGAGCGTAAGTAATACAAATGGTCCATTTGATAGTGAGTGTTTAAAGACAAATGGATTACATGGTTTGTAGGTAAAACCAATTAGTTCAAAGAGTGAATACAGAAAATTACAAGCTCTGCAGTAAAGCAAGTGCAAAACCCAACAATAAAACACAATCAGCCAAGAAATGTATTGAAAATGTCAGGTCGTTTTTTCAAAATGTTTCAATTCCAGTTGAAATTACATTAACATTAGAATGAATTTCTGGGAAAACAGTCCCATAATCATTGCATTCCTGAGACGCAAAAGACCTGAAATGCATTTTCCTCTATCAGACTTATCAAATGCCAAATCAAAAGTCAACTGCAGCAAAGGCCAACAGCTCTTCGCCAGTGAGGACCGTATATTGACTTGAAATGGAAGACGAGTGTGTCCCAAAGCCCCCGGCCCTTCTAGACCCAGTATCCTTCACCGCTGTCACTTCAAAACAAGGGGAGGGCTTAGAAAACACTTTGGAAGGAAAAGGTCTCATTTTATATTCATGTTTGTGTTTTGAATAAATCAAGAAAGATTGCCAGCATGGTTGAACAGAAAAAGCCATCACCCAACTTCATCAGCCAAATGTGTACGACCAACACTGCTGCGAAGACGTTGATACATTAGACTAAGCACCATTCCAGCTTGTTGTCTCTAGCTGTGTGAGGCTTTCTCTCCAATATGTGATGTCTGCTTTTGGGTTTGCGCGTTACAGCAATTGTGTGACACCAGATGGAATTTGATAGCAGATGGAAAAGAGACTGATCTTTGTTCAACTCTTGGTGCACTAGATCTGTGTAATGATAGGAATGGAGAGAGGAGGTCACTCGATTCAGCCTCTTCCTTCCTGCCTCTCCCTCTCATTAGACATGTCCGTATGGTAAAACGACTCCATCCCCGGTCCACATTTTACAACAAGCTGCCTAATTGTTTTATGCTGGAGCATTTTTCCGCCTAACTAGATCTGCACAGTCCTGAACACATGGGTGTTATGGCTGTCTGTTGTGGCCTGTGGCCATCTTACCATGCCTTTTCCCAAACACAGTTTCCATCTGTTAGCTGAAACTCTAATTTCCTAAATGGCAAGTAATGTATTTATCCAGGAAACAGTCTCATTAAACACTTTGTATTCTGTGTGTAATCATATTGCAACACCATAAGTTCACTAATGCCTGCGAGGGGGAATAGAGGTTGGGCCCTCTTTTGAATTCAAAATGTACTCTTGGAACTTGACCACACATGGAAACCCCCCGCATTTCTGGGAGTTCACTCGGTCACTGACAATAGCAGTTTTGTCCTCCGCTTTGTTCTGTCCAGCAAGTGGGCTCATGTGTTTAGCACGTGCACTATCACTCACATGCACATGCAAACACCTCCACACTCGGTCGCAATCCTGTGTAATCAAAGCCTCCAATTGTTGGTTGCCTTTCATTTCACTCATTGCGATTCCTCTTCATCTACCTCTCCTTACTTTGCAGTTTGTTCAGCCATCCATCCCTCGCACTTTGCTTTCTACCTTTCAATCTCACTTTCCCGTCAATCATTTCCCCTCCATGATGGCTGAGCGACAGATTGACACTGAAACAGTAACCCACGCACCCTCCACCTCCCTTCTCCGTCACTACCTCTTGTCAGCTCAGGTCCCAGATTGATAACACTTTGCAGTCACCCTTCTGGAGAGCTCCCTTTTCTTTGTAGTGCACATTAAATTGCACTACACTTGGGGCAAAAGAGCTGCACCTCACACCTGTGGTTTAAGCGAGGAGGAGGGAGGGATACAGCCCGGGAGTGAGGCCACTGACTGAAAGATATCCCTCATTTTACTGCCCTGTCATGGTGGCCAGTAACAAATCTATTTGAGTGAACCAGGAATAAAAGAGATGTCTGAGAGAGAAGGAGTAAGGTTGAAGATACAAGGTAGTTACACATATTCAGGTGCAGAGAAGAGGTTGTGTGTGTGTTAGTATCCTAATATCCTGGAAAATTCTGCATATCATAGTTCACTTCCACCAATATTCAATGGAGGAAATGTGCCAATGCAATGGAAGTGGCCTTATGTATCGAGGTGGAAAGTACAGTAAGTGTATGGAGGTCAGGGTGGTGGATTGGCGTGTGGCGCATCAGACTTTCATGCAGGAGCCCAGTGTTTCTGCTGCCTGATGCGACCATTACTGTACCTGAGGCACAGTTTGTTTGCCTTGACCTCTACGTGTTCTTAACCACACCGTATACAGAATGTGTGTGGTAGCACTGTAAAAAGTTTGGCAATGGACATGAAAAATGTTGTATTTGAACAAAATCCAGGGCTTTGCAAAAGTGTCCACTATTGATGTTCCTGTCTGGCAAGGGGGTTGATGTGTTGAGGTGAAAAAGTGCAGGAGCACGAGAAGACGAGGCAAACAAGTGCAGTGCTGTTCTTAATTATCTAACTTTTTTTGGCATTTTTTCGGAACAAACAAGATCGTCATGTTCTAAGCCTGGCACTCGCTGCCGAAAACCCTAATGCTTTAATCTCTTGTGTGTGTGTGTGTGTGTGTGTGTGTGTGTGTGTGTGTGTGTGTGTGTGTGTGTGTGTGTGTGTGTGTGTGTGTGTGTGTGTGTGTGTGCGGGGGGGGGGGGTTACCCCCCAAAAGAGCAGAAGAAAGTCCCACTGTCTTCCCACACTGTTTGTTTGAAACGAGCTTGCCAAGAGTAAAGTCTGATTGATGTCAAATGCAGAGCCAAGGGGAGAAAAAACTAGGAATATAAAAAAGACTCTGAAGTTATCCAAAGGCTGATGAGTTTTTCATGTTAGATGCTTGACTGTGTAGGTCAGTATATATGCCAGTCTTCACCATGGGTAGTAACAGCATCTATATTTGTTTTTTTTATTAAAGTTACCAGCAAGTTAAAGAAACAGAAAACAGTCATCAATATTAGCGTGAACTGTTGGCTCCTTAAAGGCGTACTCAGCAGAGCAGAATCAGCTCCAAACAATGATGATAATATTTTTCTAACAATACAAACACACATTAAAATGTCCACTCATTGGGTTTAACTACGGCCCATTGCACCCTCAAATTGAATCCAGAAGGATAACTAATGCTGCTGGCTCATTAAAGACTGGCACAATGCAGAAACCGTATTGGACAAACAAACAAATTATAAAAATTAGAGCGCTAGGAGATTATCAGTTAAATCATGTTTATAAAATGAGGTTTATGTTAAACATAAAAGATTTAACATCAGTTCGCTTGTCCTCAGGCAGATTGTTAAAAAGTTTAGCATCCACTTGTGTGTTCATGTGTTTTTAAATGTTTGTCTACGTCTATGTGTGTGTGTGCGTGCGTCTGTGTGTGCATATGTCCATGCAAATGTGTTTTGGTGTCCGTAGGCGGGTGGAACATTTGTTTGTTGGCGGCATCTTTCCCGTAACGCCTGTCTAATGGGGATAAGGGAGTGGCCTGTGGCAAGATAGATAGAAGGATGTTGTGTTTATTCCAACGGGTCCACAGGCTACAGCCCCAACATCACGACGAGGGGAAGAGGGAGTTGGAGGAATGGAGAGGAATTCACCAGAGAAGAGCGATGATTAAAACAACAAAGGGGAGTGATGGAAGGAGGAAGAGAAAGGGGGGAGATTATTGGTCAGGGAGGGATACGCCGGGGAAAAGTCATGATGGAGACAGCAATGGGGAACAGCAGAGAGACTTCCGCTCTGTCAAGAGGGTTTCAGTATTGTGAAAAGAGCCACATATGCATAGTTGAAGCCCTCCTGCCTTCAGCTGGCATCTACCAGGCCCTTACAAGGCAAAAACTCCCAAACGTGGCTGCGTAGCTCTAATCTGTGTCAGTCAACCCAACTCACTCACTCGGCTTTATTGTGGATGAATGCGTAGCTTTATCCAGCTTTCACCAATCACACACACACGCACAGTCATGCTTATACATCCACTTTATGAATACATTTTTATTATGCGCAGACTATGATGAACATTCGCACACAAGGGATGTAAAAAATAGAAGTTTAGGGATGACAGACTCACCAAAATGGAAGTGTTTTGGATATCTGAGCAAAAGCAGAGACAGCAACAAGATAGCTGACAAGATGAAGAGGGATAGTGACAGTTACAAGAGGGAATCTTGAAGACACAAAAAGACAGTATCCACCCTGTAATTGGTATACATGTACAACAAAATTGACTCTAACGTGCTTCTGTATTTCAGCTGTCAAATGGAAGTCTCCATTAAAGCACGCTTTCACTAAAAGCTTAAGCGTGTAGCAGTGATAGGTATGACCAGTACCAATAGATTTACCTTGAGCAAAGGATTCAGGATAAAAGCCTCATCAGAAGTCTGCTTCTACATGATCAGGAGAACAGCTGAAATGTAAAGTGCATCATAAATCTCTACTCCAAAAACTAATATGTACTCCTTTCAATCTTCCCACCACATTCCGCTGAAAATGAGAACTGAGTGGTTTTTGAGATATCCTAACATGAAAGGTAACAAGGAGCGAAACAACATTACCTCCTCAGCAGGAAATACTCATGCGTACGGTTTTAGGCACAGCGCCCACCATACACTGGACAAGCATGTTTGTTTTTGTGATCTTGTGACATTTGTATTGTGAGAGCCTTGTTGTACACGGTGGGAAATTCGAGCTACAGCCCATCATAATGAAAAACTGCTAACATATACTGCACAGCAGTTGCTGGTGGCTTTTAGATCTGAGATCTTTAAGGTCTGAAAAACATGGTGGTTTATCTTTGCTTTTCTCCTCTAATGAGAATGGCTGTGTTTGCAGAGATGTGTGCTGTTTTCTTCTTTTAATCTTCAGGCTTACTTTGCAATGAAAACAGTATTAAATTTGATTTGAACTGGTATTAAAAGGGACTTAACCATTATTATATATAACTTGCAGAACCGTGAACTCACTCTATTACAGTTCATGATTTGCACCTTTGCTTTTGTATAGAAATGAAGAGCCCTACTTCATTCATTGTAATTATCTTTGCTCAGATTTTACTCTCTCTGCAATAAAGATACTAAACATTGAATGCTGTACAAATGCAGTCTGTTATGTAGCCAGTGCTCTGATGGCAGGACTTAAAGGGGAACGCCACTGAGTTTACACAATACGCACTGTTTACAGGACAGGATGGGAGAGCGAGTCATCCATCAGTCACAGCGTTGGGGGTTCCATGCCCGTCTCGTCCTGTCCCCATGTCAAATTGTCCTTGGGCAAGATGTTTGGGAGGCCAGCCGCCTTGCTCGGCAGCTCCTTCTCCTTCGTCTGTGTGTGAGTGTGTGTCTAGGGATGGAAGCAAATTCTACAGTGCTTTGTCTGTTACATACAATACGTCCCGCTATATAATTGCAGTCCATTTCCCAAGATTTGACTGAAGGATAAGAATGTGCATTGATTGACAGGAGTATATTGCCGTTGGTGGAGTACTATATTTATGTTGTGTGGACAGCACATAGTTCCTCTTTACATACTGACATTACGCTACCTCTATCTGTAAATATGCATAGATAGATAGATAGATAGATAGATAGATAGATAGATAGATAGATAGATAGATAGATAGATAGATAGATAGATAGATAGATAGATAGATAGATAGATAGATAGATAGATAGATAGTTGAGAGACATTTCCACATCCATGCATTTGCTTTGCACTGCATACCTGTGGTTAGTACTTATAAGCACAGATACACAGCACAATGCAGACAGTACCAATGGCTTGTATTAATATGTATTGTTACTGGAAGTTACTAGAAGAAGTACTACTTCTTATTTAACTTTAGTGTCTTTCTATTAGTGATCTGCTCTGTGCCCGCTTGATTTATACCAAAATCTATGACTCTTGATTTTCAGCTTAGCTCTGTTGCTGTAATGAATGCGATACTTTTCCCATAGGGATCAATAAAGTTCTCTTCAAAGTCTTATGCAACATCACGTACACATGTTATATAAACATGCAAGTATTCACACCCTCTCATAACTGTAATATATATGTGCTCATGTACTAATGTACCTAAATACAAGCAAATACACATCCTGTAAGCTCCATTTATTTTCAACACCTGTTGCATCTGTCAGCAACATAATCTAACATTATTGATTAGAGCCAAGCAGGAACGTTCAGCTAAACTGGCTTGTAACTCAGTTAAGTCTATAATAATGTGTGGTTAGCTGTAGCTCGTATATCTTATGTCAGGTGCAGATGATGGGTGAGTGAACAGCTGTTGGCGCAGCATGTACACCAGGTGTAGTCAGGCAGTGTTGCAGCACAATCTGTCAGTGCACTTACAGTACGAATACAACACAACAAAAATACCCATCCATCTTCAGCCCATCGTTTATCTCAGTATGTATGCACTCACTCATCATTCAATCAGTCATCCATTTCCCTATATATCCATCTGTTCATCTATCAATACAAACAAACATACACCCAGTTATTGATCGGTTCAGTTCTCTCCTCTACATCCAGCAGCTAGACTTTCATTAAAGTTGATGCATCGAATTAGACCAGACATTCTGGCTGCTATTTACTCATATCACTCTTCTTACTTGTACAAACAAGCCCCCCGCAGCCCCATAAGGCATATGGTATACTTGTCAACATTTCCTCTTTAATGATTTCTCTAGTACACACATTCAGTTGCAGGAAAATCACAAGCATATATTTGGTGCACTTTTGGGAAACATCCTGACATTTTCAAGTCCCTGTCTGCGATGACAAAATAACAAGCCCCGAAGCTCTAAAATGCATCACAGCAACACGCGCACACACCAGTGTGTACAAATACTATACACATTTGTAGTGGCAAGACCAGTGAGCCCGGGCTTACCTGTATCCAGGAGCAGGCCTTGGGCGACTCATTTATTTTGGAGACCACCGCCGCTGAACTTCCCTCCCACGTGACAGAGCAGACTGTAAACATCACTTTATGCCCGCTATGTTTTGCACAGTGAGGGCTGCACATCTCTTCTTGCCTCTGGAAATCTTCATTTAGAGATGTAAGTTCTTCCTGGGGAAAAAAAAAAGAATATATAAAATAAAACTACAGCATTTTCCCCTTTTTTGGCCAAAGGCGGCACTGTCATCACTGTGGGATAGACAGGTTTTTACCTTAGCATTGGCATCTGTGAATATGTTGCCTAGTGTGGGTTTGATGAGAGAATGAATACGCTATAATACAAATTTGGTGATGTAACCATCCTGCAATCAGGAGACATTGAAAATTATGCTGTCACCTATTATGGGAGTTCGTTGTGAAGGCTGCTTCAATAATGGAGTGTCCCTCGAAATATCATGGGTGTTATGTAGGGTAATATGGCATTGCTGACTGCAGTCATTGATCAATGTCTTTGTTATTAGAACTGAAGCATTTAAAAGAACATTACTGTAATACTATTGCTTGACATCAGCCAACCTATCTCATGCTGTTATTGTTTCCTTGAGAGTGAAGTGACAGTTGGCTGATTTTGTTGAAAATGTAGCTTAAAAGAATTATTATTACGATCGAGCCCTTACACGACAGTGACTGTCCTCATATGTGTCCGTGCAGGCTTTTAAAAGTATGTGTCTGTGTCTGTGTGTGTGTGTGTGTGTATACACTTTCCAATCCAGTGGTTTGTGAAAGTACTATTAAATGTGATACCACAGCGGGACACGTTACACACCTCCACACACACACATTCTGACAAGGCACTTCATTAGCCAAGGACCGCAATGCCAGAAATGTCTTGCTGCTGTGCACTCTGGGTAATAAGCTCCGGACAAAAGCTCTCCTTTTTCCTGACTCCAAAGATGCTGCTCATGAAGTCGTGCTCAGAGGTACGTGCACATGCACACACAATGCCCCAATATTAGCAATTCAGTTTGTGAAAAAAGAGTGCATCGCAGCACGGCGAGCTCACAGCAGCATCACAGCTCAAAGTAGTTCAATCGCTCGGGAATTGTCTCCACACACTGAGAAATGGCGTCTGTGTCGCTTACCTTACAGAGGCACCCAAGGGATAATTGCCAGGCTGCTTCCACCTCTCCACCTCTACCTCTCCATGGGAGAACACTGTTCTTTGTAATTACTTAGGAGGGCTACAAGTCAACTAAAAAGATGTGCTGTTTCTCTCTGTCCATCCATCCACTATACCTCATTTTCTCCATGCAATGAATCTATAAATCTGAATGGGCTTTACTGTAGATTACCAACATCCAAGTCCACTCACTTTTATGGTTGCTGGACCAGATTCTGGTTAATTTATTTCTGATTCATTTCATTTCATTAAAATCTATCAAGTGTGCCTTTTGATGAGGTGCTGACTTCTCGTTTATTGCTCATTTATTAACTTAGCTACAGTGCATTTTAGCTGAGCTGAAAATGTGGACTTTTGATTTGGAGTCTTGTCTTAAGGCAAAGCCCCAGTAGTGATTATGTATGTTACAAGTTGTGGAACACAGGTCACTTTCTGTGCACAGCTCTCTCTCTCTCTCTCTCTGTGTGTGTGTGTGTGTGTGTGTGTGTGTGTGTGTGTGTGTGTGTGTGTGTGTCCGCTGTATTCATGAGCTATGCTGTCAGAAAATCAAACCTATAAAACAAACATTAAGCAAACAGCACACAACTCTCAAGTCGTGAAATGTTTGCGTTGGAGGTTCACACAGCACATGAATACACCACAGCATAAGTGTCAGCTATTCACACAGAAGCCTGCGGGGAAAAGCACACTTTTCAAATCAAAATGTAGTAAATAAGATTTTGCAGCACACTTAATGTTTTAAAAGATCCAAGAGTGAGGAAGAGGAAACAGTAAATCATTTGTAGCCAAGTCCTTAGCAGCACTGCAGGGAGTGACTTTTAAAGCAGATGGACAGTCGCATCAAATATTTAAGAGCTGCTTTTGCTTCTGCATGTTTCTCAGTTTTCAGATATATTTGAAGAATTCAAAGTTCAAACAATATCTGGACTTGTTTCTTGGTATTTATATTTTATCATGTCTTGGTTGATCTTTTAAGGTGCACAGAAAAAAAAGCACACACAATCTGCAATCACAATGTTCTGTTCTTAAAGGAGGTCTGTATAGTCCCTGAAGAGAGCCCATGAATTTTTGACCGTGCAATGCACATTATTTCCTGCTGCGGTGCATCTTTGCAAGCTGATCTCTCATGAGTTAACGCTCTTGCGCATTAGCAAAAATGTACCTTGAGTGAATCCTAAAGCTGCCCTGAATATATTTTTAGTCAACATACTGCATCACAGAGTGCTTATATGACCAAAATATTCAGCAGAATGTGTCTAAAGTATCGGCAAGTGACAACATTACATGCTGGGAGAAGTGCAACAAGCTGTTAAGTCTAGAATCAGAGTCAGGTTTATTGCCAAGTAGGTTTTCACATATAAGGACTTTATTTAGTAGTCAAGTGTATAACAATAAATATATAGCAATCCTTATTCTTCTTTATTGTGTGTATTTTGTGTTCATGTGTATGTTAAACCTGCTGCTGCAAGAAAAGAATTTCCTAATTGGGATCAATAAAGTCTAAGTCTAAAATAAGAAAATAGCAAGTAAGTACTGCAAAAATCAACAAACATAATTATTAAATAGAAAAATCTAGATTAAAAAAATTAAAATGTAAAAAAAAAATAATGATAAAAAAAATAATGTACATGGTTAATGAGATGTACAGCCTTTTCACACCCCTCGCTGTATCATACAGACGCACTAGGTATCCTTCAGCATCTGTATGAGACACAGCGTGCTTTCAGCTAACTCTGTAAGCTTGTCCACAGCAGTATTAGACACTTAGAGCAAGGTGATGTAGCACAAAGAGCAAGAAAATCCGCAAATGGAGGAAGGTGGGGTGGATGGATGGCTCAGACAAACACACTGCTTGCACCTCGGTGATTGCAGGTCATGAGTTAGAAAAGGCTTCTGGCAGGAAGGCTTTGTACGGCTACAGCAGATGCTCTGAGCATCTTAATATTGACGCAGGTGTGTTTACATTGGAGTTAGTTGAAATCCTGGTACATCTCATACAGACACTAAAGAGTACATTGTGCAAAGTGTTGACCAAGCACACTGACATCTCGCCTCATTGAATTCTGTGAAGTGGACACGCAGTTACATTAGCATTCACTTGGAGTTGTGTTTGTGACAACCTTTCAAACGTAAGTTCATTATTCACTCTGCTTTCAGCTCTGGTTTGAGGGAAATGTCTGTCACTTTCTGCTAAATGCTCCAGTACTGTATGTTCACCAGCTAGCTGCTAATGCTGTCTGTCTGCCATTCTGAGTGTGACAAGTAGAGTGGGTCTATACAGGCTTTTCAATGAAGACAGCTGCCAGCTGCAGCTTGAAACGAGGGTGATAAATCAGAAAAGTAGACTTATGAGCCTATAATCACCTGAACTAAAATGCTGGTGATAATGTGGGTTCGTCACAACAAACAGATGCATTTGATCGCTTGTTAATTTGAAAATATAACTATTATCATCCACTGAATTTAAGTTTGGGGAATACCATGGTTAGATAATAGAAAATGTCATTTTAACTGCTTGTGAGAAAGGACATGAGCTTTGGATGCTTATGTGCTCATCCACTATTCTGACATCAACGCTCTTACTTTTTACAGTACACTGCACCCTGTGCTGGCACTAAACGTTGTCATTGAATGGAACTGAACTGAGTAGTTGTGAAATACTTGGTATATTTTCCAGATTTCATGCTGGCATTTTAATTGGTATGTCAGTGTGACAGCTACAGAATTGCTGTCTGAGCTGGTGTTAGACTAAATCTTAATCCTGTGTTAAATGCACTGACTGTAGCAAAAAAAAAAAAAAAAGTGCTGAGTTCACTTTTTTTCCAAGTCCATTCTTGACAATTGTGAACCAGTCACATCACACAGCTCAATAAACCATGATGGCTCGTATTCACTGTCAAGTTGGAAATTATTACCAGAGTGTCGCACTAAAATAGTTGTGTTGGCCACAAAGATATTTTCCACCTTCAAAGAAATAAAACCCATCCACTCTGACTGGGGTGATTTTCCCTCTAATGAACAGACCAGCTGACTGTGCTTGAGAGGAGATCAGTCATCAGTCAGTGTCCCACACTGACAGATCCATGCTTCTGACTTCCAGTGACTTCCTGGCAGGGTGCCACACAGCCAAAGCCTGGGCTGGCAGACAGCATTAAAGCTGAACCTACACCCCCAGAGTCACATCAGAAGACGCCCTGAGCCTACAGTGTATCGATTGAGGATCAACACTCAGGATGAGAATCTTCGGTTTGCTCAGTGTTTGAGCGCCTTGATGTTGCTGCAATCAAAATAGTGATAAAAGCATAGCTGAATTTCACATGTGTTATATTTGAACAGCCATAAGCTGTTTATTTGACTTTTCCCTTTGCGCTCCAGTCCTTAAGGGGAAGATTCACCTCTAAACTCGATTATTCCTTTTCTGATGGATCACTGAGCGTCATTTCCAGACTTTCTGGCACAATTTCAACATTATTACTATTGAAAAAAAAATCATGATTCCCATGTAAAATTTGTGAATTGTTAAGTGAATTAATAATAATCAAGAATCAACAATAACAATAGTATATAAAAGTATTTGTACTTGCAGATGAAAGTATCGGTATTTTCTTTTTTTTTTTTTAAAAAAGCATCGAGTTGTAATTTTTTTATTCATTAATGGGAAATAATTTCTTTCCTTCGTGGGTTCATTCATTGCATTTACTCTAAGGTTGTCGAAAGGCTTTCTGTGAAACAGAGAACGTATAAACCATGACAAACCGATGAAGAGAAGAGAGAGCCTGTGCAAACTTTATTAGAAACACAATGTTTCAGTCCTTAGACCTTCATCAGATTCTTGATTCAAGGAATCTAATAAAATTCATTGCAAGTAAAAGCAGAGTTTTTTTTCTCTTCTCTCTGTGTGAGGCGTCCTTTATGTTAAGCAGTCATTACATCATCAGCTTGTTTTTCTTTTTGTGGAGCTTCTCCATCTTGAGCTGGCAGAGTAAATAAATGCATCTTTTATCTTCAATTCCTGTAATGTCAAGAAAATTATGTGTCTCAAAGACATTTGGGGGTGTTAGAAAAACATTCATTCGAAATGTCAGCTATCATCACTGCAGAACTGCAAACTGCAATTAGTAAATTAACTGAGTACTTAGCAGATAAATATATCTTCTCCATGATAATAAGATGTTTTCCATGCGACGTTTCATGTCTTCTCAGTGGGACAATCAATATGCTCACAACATCAGTTCTAAAGTCACTAGGTTGAGCTTATCATTGTGCGCCGCATGTGGTTTGTTCCAGAGGTACATTTCACAAACTTCAAAGGCTTTAGCTTCGGTTGGAGCAGGGATTCAGTCTGGCACTGTGGCCCCAGCCAGACAAAATCGAGACAACTGCACCCCACCCTTTTTAGTCTGTGTTTGTTTACATTTTGGCTAATTGGCACCATGAACAGTATGCTAAATGAGCTATTAGCACTTCCCGTTTGCCATGCCCCCACATATATACACACATACTGGAATACTCTGATACTGAAGACTCTTTTTTTTTTGGATTTTGAAGTGGATTTATTGACGTTCACGAGGAACCAATCAGGAACAATCTGCTAACTGATGAATCATCAAAATGTAGCTCCTGAATAATCGAGGATGATGTAGTGGATAATGATGAGTTGCTAAAGAACAGACCGAGAGATGCTATATTAATGAATCAGTGGGTAATGATTCGTTCATAAATATCTGTGAATGGACACATTGACCACTTTCTTCATGAGTCATTCCTGATTACATCTGAACCAAATGCTGATCAACACAAAACTCATGATAACTTATTAATTTTTAAATACTTCAACACAAGTTTCTCATTGTGCATCCATGTAGTGATTCATTATTGACTATCATTTTTATTTCCTAACTGCATAACCATCAGACCATATATGCAGCTGAAAAATGAAAAGCAGTGATATTTATTTATATGGATCTTAAGATAGATTCTCTGCAAGCTGATTAGCATGGTGTATTAAAATGAGTGGAATCCAGGTGGGAATGTGGGAAGTCAATATAAAACCTAGTGGAATTTTTTTGAGAATGACAGTCATGTAACATACTGTAGTATGTGTGTGATGAGGTATGGCACTGTGCCTACAAAGGCAAGGTTTGTCTTTCTTTACACAGACCGTGCAAATCACATCACATTTTAATCACCTATAGGTGTACCAGAACTCTGAGACTTCTCGAAGTGCAATTGTCTCAAGGTCAATGCGATGGCACTTGTTTATAGAGAGGTTTTCCTATTCATTTCCACCATTCTCAGTCTTAAAACTGTGATCTTGCAGTCAAAGCGTGCCTCTGTAACAAAGAGGCACGCCTGAAAGAAGCCCACTCTGAACCATGGCTGTGTTAACATTAAGGTCAGACAGAAATTGAATGAATAATGCATTCCTATCAGAAAAGTCAGGTACACTGAAGAATTGAGGAGGAAAAAATGTGATTTTAGTTTGCTGTCCAGACTCTGTTTGGTATCACTCTCTGCAAGGCGTAATTTAAAGGCAGCCAAAAGTGAGTGCAAGCAAAAGATCAATTGCAGCTGTTATGGCGGTGTTGTGTGAGATGCATATGTAGCAGCAGCAGGGAGTGAGCATCTCGCCAGTCTATTGGCGATGGCAAAACACAACTTAGCTGAGTGTCATTTAATTGTAAACAAACCACTTCATGTCACGCAAAGTATTGAAAGAGTTTTCAGAGAAAAACCACACATACTGTCTTTATTTTGGTGGAAAAGCTGTTTTGTTTTTGCTCCCTAAGAAGCATCTTTCGAAGAAAGCCAAATGTAAGAGCAGAGGATGAAACCACATCAACCACAGACTCAGACGCCAACTCCAGAGAGTTTACAGATGCAGCACTCACCATATGACCAGGCTGGTACCCCATTCTGTCAGTCTGAGGTGAGATTTTATGTCGAAACACAAAGTCGCTGACTCTACATTTTAGAATGTCTGTGTTTTGTGAATGGCCAGGCAACAAACACTCTGTGAATATCCCTTACACCATTTTCCAGTGTTGGTGAAAAAGAACTTTCTCCGGTGATGTTTCCATGTTATTTTCACACCATTTCCAGTAAAGACACAGATGTTCTCTAGCTTTAAGATGCAATCACTTCTAATTATGATATTGTCATGAAAACAACTTGATTAGGCTCAGGACACTCAATTTTCCCACATCCTGAGACAGAATTTTCTCTTTATCACACAAACCCATATAATCAATTGTTACTCTTTATTGCGTCATGGACAAACAACCATATAGAACACATCTGCAGGTTGGTCTTAATGAAGTTAAGTAGATAACGGTGGCAGCGGAAGAAAATGTATTTATTGATTAGAATGGTGACAGTTCTTTACATTTATATGATGCTCAACATCCACACTCTGTTATATGAACTAACTGTGGCGAGATTTAATTTCTCCTCTGAAGGCCTCATGTACGTCTGTAACATCGGAGAACATTGGAAGCCAACTATAAATCTCTTTCATGTGCTTCATGTACTGTAGGAATGAAAAAAAGCATGCTCGGTTTCTAGTATTCTCTTTGCTGTGGACAGAGAAACAAAGGTCAACAGCCATAAGCGATTCCAGATGTGAGCACAGAGTCCAGGGGTTTTTGAGATACTGATGCTTTGATGACTTAGTCATTATTGTGCTTGATCTTGCTGTATTTTAGCTACAGTGTGTGTTCAAGCCAGATGACTGTGGAAAAGAAGGGGATTTTAAAAGATATTAGCAGTAAAGCTCTGCTCTTTAGTTGTAGAGTTTAGAGTGCTACATGAAAACATGGTTTAAGTTATTCGTATACTATTTGTGTTTTAGTTACTTTTTTGCCAGCGTTGCTTCATCAGCTGCCAGAGCAGTTTAGAGAATGTTCCCTCTTTGCTTGCCTTGATGGCTGGCCTTGTATCTTCGCTGCCTTGTGCTTGAGCAACAAAACACTGTAACAACGCAGTCAGAAGCAACACTGTGCCAGCCAATGTGCTGAAACTCTTGTAACTTATAATGACCTCTTGCAGCCAGTGAGTCTTTGTCAGCCAGTTTATTTTTTATGTTGTGTCTGTCTGTGGTTGGTTCCTCCGTGGTGGATGGATGTGAAGTAACCTCTGCAGAAAAACACTCATCTGGAGCTACAACTGTGGAATGTCATTAGTGGCTTTGAATGGATGATTGGTGGAAGTGTAGGCCTTTCTCACAGAAGACTTTCTGACATGCCACAGTGGGAAAAAGGTGCAAATAATGAAGTGAATGACGACTGAATTCCACTTACCTGCTTCAGTTCCAAGCTTAAGGTATTCCACACGCTTCGCTCACTGCTATACTGTCATGGCTTACCGGCACACTCAAATAGAACCGAGCCATTGTTAATGTTATTAGTAACACCTTTTCTTTTCCTAATGTGACATGTCAAAATGTCTGCTGTGAGAAGAGCCTATTTCAAGGTGAAAGTGGAGCAACCGGAAATTGGTCACTCACGGGCCAAAAAACAGTCACACTGGGATCCAGGGTCTGCACTTTTAACAGACACACACAGTGGCAAGATCTCCCCCACTCCTTTTTTCACGTTAACATATATATTCTTATATCAACCAGATTATAAAGATAAACAAAATGTGTGCGCTTTTTGGAAAAATTATGTCTTAATACTGGTTCATATATGTATAGAATCATCATCATCATCATCATCATCATCACTGAATTTAAATGTCCTAAATTTCACCATTCAATATACCAATTCCAGATAAAATTTAAGTAAAGGTGCACAATTCTATAAAAAGCTTATTTCTCTGTCATCAGAAAAACAGGGAGGCATATTTATCTGAAATTAAAATTGTCCATAACCAAAACCAATATTTCCAAATGTATATCAAAGAATGCTACACAGTCTTTTGAGAAGTCTCACCAAAATAAAACTACGTAACACGCCGAGCGAGTTGCAAACTAAATAGAGTTTATGATCCCAAAAAGTCTCGATCTGACCTTGAAGCATGGAGTGAACTGTGCTGCTTTTACAAAAATACCAGCAAACTGGCTCAAGGAAAAGCCTCATAAATCAAAAGTATTTCGCGAAATGAAGTTCTATTCACATCTCAGACAGAGCTACTTCATCACAGAAGAGTTTTTCTTTGAAACAATACGCCTCAAGAAGTTGATTGTGTTTAGCTAGCTCCTCTCCCACCTCTCTCCGGTCCTCTCCGAAGACCCTCATGCAAATCTAGAAATTGACAGCTCCTAGTGTTCACGGTAAAGAATAGCTTTATATTTTTTTCTGGCGGGAAGTCCTCGCTCCTCTCTGAGACTGTTCAAACTGAAGTTGAAGCAGAGCACTGTCCAAGTGATTAACGACTTCCGTGCGCACACACACACACACACTGCGCCACACCGTCTGGCTGATAGAGAAAGAGCTTCACCTTTGATCAGATACATCACAGACATTTTAAGTTATGTGAAGTTCACCTTAAATTGCTCTGTCCCTCACTCACTGCAGATTAGCATCCCCCACTGCAAGGTTATCACAGCTTGCACACATAAACACATGCATAAGTGCCACTGAAACATTTGCAAGCCACCTTTTACATGCAAATATACTGAATAAACACTTATCATTTCCCGCTGTTACACCGCCTCTGCAATCTGTCTTCCTGCCCTGAACCATTTTTTCTCTGAGTCTCTGTCTCTCTGTTTTATGCACACACACACATTTCTGTCACTGGTTGATGCTCAGCAGGATAAACCTGACACAGTCATTTAAGAAAGACATCAAAATACCCACAAACCCATTAATAGCTTAGGCACCAAAGTTGACTGTTCATACTCCTTCAACAGCACCTGTAAAGTCAGCGCTTTTTGATGGAGTAGCTATATATTACATGTAGTGGTTATTTTATCACGATTATTGTAAAACCAGTATGCCGATGCGCTCGTGGACAGTGTCTATTAAAGATTTAAATGTTGGTGCAAAACTGTACCTAGATAAATGTTAGATAAATGAGAAGCCTTTTAACTTTTTTCTTCTTTTGAATGACTTTGTAGTCATAGCAACAGAGGACAACAGCAAATAAATATGCTATAAATGGTTTGTAGTGTTTGATTTTTAAAGGTGCCACGGTCAGTAACAAAATAATAGTGGTTATGCAAATACCTCCACAGGTCACAGTTTGGTCTCCACCCTCTCTACAGTCACATTTCAAGTTTCATTTGCTGTTTAATCTACTATGGCAAGCTAAGAATCCAAGAAATCACCTCTCCAGCGTTTGGTCATGCATGAATGTAGCAGACACATGAGGCTGAAAAGACCGCCTCTGATTTATTTATCTCTTTTCTCACGATTAAATTCAGTCATCTTTCAGCAGATGTGCAGCAATAGAAACTTTCCTAAACTTCATCTGTGGTTGTCTTAGATGAGAAAACAGGTAATCTCTGCGGCAGACTCCACAGTGTGTGTGTGTTTGCTTCGCTCTGCGGGTAATTAGTTTGCGTTGTGTGTGCATGTGTGTGTAGATTTCAGGGTGGCCATGCAGCTGCTGGAGTCAGCAGTGGGTGTATACATGGGTCTGCTGCAGCGTGAGTGTAAATTTTTGATGTGACATTTTTTTTGCATTTGAAGTTGCAGCCGCACACTTGGATTAATGCATGTACGGATGGGTGTGCGTGTGCATATGTTGGCTCATGTCTTGAGTGCATTCATCAATTTTAAGTGTACGATTCTGAGACCCAGTTCCTTTTTGCACGATGTGTCCTCAGCGGGTGCAAGGAGACAGGACTTGGCACTGATTCGCTATCTTCCCCCACCCCAAACCGTTTAGCTTTAAGGACTTTTCCCTCTGACTGAACAAAGTTCTTATGGAAGGCGACAAGAGCATGTGGCTGGCACAAAGTGATTTCCCGTTTTACTGTCACTTTGAAGTGATATGCTACATGTCGCACAGTCAATTCCCCACTACCTGTGACAGATAGAAATTGGCCGGGCTGAAGCCCCGCAAAATGGGTTTTCCAGTTGATGTGAGCGAGAGCACCAAAGCAAGTTACTTGGGGGGAAATCAACATCAGTTGGAGTTCAGATTGCTTGAAACAGGAATGGTGGTTCGGTGGCGTGTTGGTACATACTGTTGGAGTGTGGCAATGCTGCGGCAGGGGCAGGTGATGTTACAGACCAGGAAAGATAAGTTCAATATCTCCTCGCTGTCCAAGATAACCTCTTACATGCTGCAGGCCAACAAACCGTGAATCTAGTATTTTCACTCCTCATGAATGTAATGTGATCATCAGACGGTAATGCAGTTTTTGTGTAGGAACTGTTCAGAAAAGGGTACTGCTTTAACAGATGTTCCAGCATCCCATATTTGACAGATGGGAGCAGAAAATCATCGCATTCATGTACTGCAGGAAGCTCAACCATAAAGCATGAGTAAACAATAGAGCACACTTTGAATCTCTCCATTTCTTGCATTTTTTTAATGTATTTTTTTCTTTAATTTTTTTGGACTTGTGGGCAGCAGAAACAATGTGAGAACACAACACTGACACATATTACCTTTCAAGTTGATAAAGCGACTCACTTATTTACACATCCAGCAAATATGCAGTAACATTAGCATTCATTTGGAGCAGCGTTCCTGGTGTTGTTTTCTGTTTTCCGTCTCAACCAACTCCTGAGGGAAATATCTGGCCATTTAGCCACCAAATGCTCCACTATGTCACTATGTTCCAGTGGTCCACACACACACACACACACACACACACACACACACACACACACACACACACACACACACACACTTGTGTGTCAGAAAAGTATCAATTTACCATTCCTCATTTCACTACTTTGAATATCAACATTAATATCTTACTGGTTCTTACATTCCTGTGTTTAGAATTCTTATAGAAAAGAGCAAGTAGTCCTACCAAGCACAAGACTCGCCAGTCATCCTTCAGACTGTAGGGATGGCCACCCCAGGCCACCTGTTGGGCACGCCCCTGCTGCGTTCATCAGCTAGCTGCTAACTGTGTCTGTCTGATGTTTGATGCTGAGCATCAAAAACATATAACGAATAAAATGTATGAAGTAGCGCACCAAAATAAATGGAGCCCAGTGATGCTTGGAAATTAAGAAATTTGTCTTTGCAAAAGGGTCAGCAGTAATGCAGCTGTCAGTAACTAAGGCATATGATACAATTGATGGTTCTTTTTAAGGCCCTGTTCAACCTTGTTTACAGGTTTGGTAAACCATGCCCTCGGCAATAACTGTGGATCAGCAGCAACTGTTCACTGTGTTCATTGGTGATTTCTAGACGCAGCGTCGTTGCATTAAGTAGTACTGTGTGAAAAGAAAAACAATGTGTGGCATTTTGTTTTAATGTTCTAAAACCCCTCCTAATCCTTGTTTGCGCCAGAGGCTAATTTCCTCCCGCACAGAGTCAGAGTTTTACAACAATGGCCTCGTTTCTTTTGTTATTAAAGCACCACTGTGATGAAATTACGGTGGTGGTTTCTTCTGCCTGTTTATTTTCTAGTGTCAGTTGAGTATTTTAACATGATTATTAGCTTCGAGCTTTCTCTCTCTGTCTCTTTCGTAGATATGGTCAGAAGAAGGCAAAATTATCTCAAGCCAAGAGAAACACATTCTTCTGCCTCCTGTTTCCTCCTGCTCTCTCTCATCCCTTTTCACTGTCAGGGTTGCTTGGTATTATCTGCTGGAACAGTTGCTCTGAGGAACTAGACAAACTCTCCTCCTCCCTTTTCCCCCCTGCCTTTCCATCCCTGCCACTACCCCCTTTTCTCATTGCCCTGCACAGAAGAGAAAGCAATTAAAAGGGAATCTGCTAGATAGTCTCTGTTTATACCATCTTGTAGAAGGTTCCCGGGCTGTTATGATAATAATCCATTGCTGGATCATTACGCAGAATCTTGGTTTTACTCATGTCTATCTTTAAGGGTGCAGATGAGGCCCTCTGAGTGGTGGCACACGTGCAGGCACACATGACAGGTCTTGAGTACATGAGGCCTTTTATTCTCGACCACCGTTATTATTCGAGTTCTAAATCTTTGCTGTCTTCTCTTCTCTTCTGTATTCTCTCTTTCTCTCAATGTTATTCTTTTCTTAGAATCTGTTATGGCCAAAAGGCTTCAATTGTGGCCATTAAACATTAACTATTACTTAAAAAAGCAATGCATGGACACAAGTCAATTTAATGTTTTAAGTCTATTCTAATTAGTATCAGCCAGCTCAAGGGACTTTTCAATCTGTACAGCATGCAACGCCCTCTGTCGTTAGACCCTCCAGCACATACTGTTACTTCACATGCTTTTGAACACATGCTAATAATGAAATACAAATCATGCAATTACTTATGCACTCCTCTGCTGTTGCTGCATAAAATTGTACCTCACGTGTTACCATTAGGTTAATATATGCATGTCATAGCATCAGTTCATATTAAATCGTCCATGGAATTTCACTTATTACAGTATTTTCTAGTGCACAAGTGAACTCTGTGTTTTAAAATAATTGATTTGATAAGCTTTCTCTGTGATCTCAGGTGCATTATTGTGTTTACAATGACAAGGTGCTAAAAAGAAGAGCGTCTTGTGTTTGTGTATCTCTTTGGCCTCTCTTATGCAGTTAAACAGTAAATTAGGTCAAAGACTGATACTGATTTATTTGCATTTATTTAAAGGTCTGCTACTGTGTCTTATGGTCTCAAAATACCATTATTTGGGTAGCCTGCTGCTCGAGGAAAAAGGGGGGCCTTGTGTGGAGTTTGTACGTTCTCCCGGGGTTTCCTCCTTAATAACCCCCACTAAAAACATGCAAGAAGATATACTGGTCCCCGGGCACTGGCGTCAGTGTCGGCTGGCAGCTGGCAACTGGCAGCCCACCGCTCCTGGTCTGCCGTGGAGGATCGACAGACCGAGGATGGGTTAAATGCGGAGAAAAAGAATTTCACAGAAAGCATGGCGTGTAGTGTGCAACTAACACTGAGTGAAGTACATTTCTTACGTTTCTATTTTGCAGGAATGAGTTGAACAACAGAACCTAATAGCACATCTGGGTCTGTGCCTTGCTGCATGAATAACTTGATGAAAGAATGAATCAATCAATCAACAGATTTCCATTTCATTATCATCATGCATTGTGATCTGGAGCGAGATCACAGCCTAAAAGCCTGAAATGTACTGTAACAGCCTCCCTGTTGTGAAAGAGTTTGTCAGGGCACTGAGGATACTGAGATCAACATCTACATGCCAGAGTCCATTAGGCTCATGGGCTCCTTGTTCTTTGATCTGTAGACAGATGCCAACTCAGTGTAAAGTGAGTAATTGAATATCGTTTTAAGAAAATTGCTTGGAACTGACAGAGTCAGAACCTTTCACACTTACTGTATGCTTTATGCTACATACAGTGGTTGTTAACATTGGTTGGCCTTGTACATGCTCAGGGGACTATTTGAAGTTATCCTTGGTGCTAAAGTGCTATGAAACACCTTTCTAACAGAACTGGGATGCATGCTGAGTTCTTGTACCACAACCTGAAATGGCAGTGATAGGGACTAATTATGATTATACCACGCATGGAAAGGGGAAAAAAAAGAAGAGCTATATTATCTTCGGGATTGTGGCATGTAACATGGTTGCCATGGCTACACCATCAATTGATTTTGTAGTCGAACAGCAGGAGGTTGGTCCTCTCCTCTTCCACACAGCCAATTTTGTGTGAAGGATGCAACCAAATAAGCAAAGCGGATACGTGACTGTGCTTTTTACGCATGTGAATACTGGAGTCATTAGAGCTTATGTTTACCAACAAATCTCTTTTCAGGATGCAGGGCAGAGATTGCATTAACAGCTCCACTGTTGCTCCCTGTAGCTCAGAGAATGTGTGACCATGAACGTATTTCAATCCAGACTTTCTTCCAGCCCGCAACACATTCATGTACTGCTTTTATACCATGGTCTGAGTCCATACTCCATGCTGATTGGCTACACTTGGCTACAGTTCATGATAATGGACACCTTCCAAGTAGAAAACTCAAGTGAAACTGTCTATTCACGGCTCTGAATTAATGCATTGGTGACATAGTATCAGCCTGTAAATAAAATGAATAACCATAGAAACAAGTACACAGCCAAGCCTTTGTTCACCTGACGTTAATTTGACCTTGACATTCTACATAAAAAAAAAGAGGTGGACTAGAACTATCCCCCGTTCTCAGGTCATATCTAAGGTTCGTCCTGTTTACTGGAATAGTGAATGTCATTTCATTGCATGGCCACCTATGGGGGCGGTAATGATTGTTCCAGGTATTAATAAATCCCTCAGGTGTTAACTGTAACTGAGATATGACTTGTGAAAAACTTTTAGGTTTTGATTGCAAAATCCATGATAATATAAATTAATCCTGTTATTTTTATTTCTTTGGCAAATGACCATGGTGGTACTGCACTTAATCAGAAGCACAATATTTTCTCCCCAAAATAAAATGGTTTTCTTTATTTCCCAATATAGATTTCCATAGTTTTTTTCTCTCTGTGCTCTTCTTACTGATTAGTAGTAGAAGTAGGTGGGTTCAGTTGGGAAGAGGTGATGACACGTACACAAAAATGGCATAATCAGAATGTAATGGTAATTGGTGGGTTATTAGGTCACTGTCATTCAAATCTGATCAATTTAGACCTTCAGACTATGAGTCTCGAAGCAGATTTTTGAGCGTGAAACACCTAAAAAATAATATCATCATTTTTTTAGATATATATTAGTTTATTTAGTCATGAATGCCAAATTTATCGAGAACTACTTGAGAGTTAATGCCAATTTTTCAGGAGCTTTAAAATCAAATAAATTATAAAAGTAATCAAACAGGAAACTGATCAAAAGGCAATTTAGTGTGAAACTAATCAGTAGTCTCACTGTGCATCTCTGGTATGTATGATACAAGCCAAGGAGAGTCCACTTTTTTCAAGTCCTCTATACATGTCACAGATGAAGTGCAAAAGGGCTCAAAATGTATGCATTTTAAACGATATAGGCAGCTTCCCCAGTTGCCTGTATGATTTCACACTGATGGAAGAATAGCTGTCAACCTTTCAGCTTCCCCCGCTGCATCGGCATGTGAATTAGCTATTCCATCCCTGACAACAAATCACAGAAGAACTTTTTGACCTTCTCATCGTACATGACACCTGTCAGCTATGTATTTGATATGCTGACTCCAATACCACTGCTGGCTAACCTTTAAAGTCCACCCCCAAGACTAAATACTGTACCCTGTAGATGCATCATCAAATGGCATTCCTCACAACCCATTTAATGAGGTTGTGCTTTCGCAAATCAGCCCACAAGAGAGAAATGCTGATTAGTTTGGCAAGAGGGTAAAAAAAGCAAATTCTCACATCGGAAATGATGATGAAATGACCTGTGCCCCAAGCTCTGATTCCCTCCATAATTATTTAAGACACATCTTCAGTTCAAAGTGGTACCTTTGAGATAAAAAAGACTGTGAGTAAGAAAAGGTAGCAAAGCTCTTGGCTTATATTTGTTTGATTTTCTGCGCTTTGCTAAAGCTCTACTAGATGCGAGTGGAATCTGTGTTGTTGAGATGTAGTGCAGGTCTTGGTAGTTCTACTTTGTGCATTATCAGAAGCTTTCAGAGGAAACATAAATAGTGTGCTGTGCCGACAAATTCAAATAAGCCTATTTCATTTCAGACAGAATTTATGATGCTGCATTTCATTTCACAGCCTAAAGAGAGGCAGCCAGGTCTGGACTATTTTTGCACTTATAAGTGTATCTTTTTTTTTTCTTCTTCTTCTTCTACTACTTGCCTCTGCTCTCCTTCAGTTGCACTGCATCATCAACTGATTCACCTCTTTATGCCTGTAATGCACCAAAGCAGAACACAGGGTTGGATCGCACAAGAGGTAAATGTGGAGAGCGGTGAAATTAGCTGGTACCTCCATGGTGTCACTTGGAGAGGCCTTCTGTCACATCCTGTAATAATAAGACCAGGCCGTGTATTGAGAAGGGAATGCAGCGTAAAGACAGTGATGGCTGAGAAAGGTTGACACTTTGCAGCCAGTAATTGTGGAATAATGAGTATAATTTGCAAAGG
This sequence comes from Chaetodon trifascialis, assembly GCF_039877785.1. NCBI lineage: Eukaryota > Metazoa > Chordata > Actinopteri > Chaetodontiformes > Chaetodontidae > Chaetodon > Chaetodon trifascialis. Next base: position 8,370,672 of record NC_092064.1, on the reverse strand, counting down.
TAAGAGGCATGTGGCTTGCATTAGCAATGGTATCTCTCTCACCTATACTTACACACTTTCATCAGCACAAGACAGCAAATTCTGCTGCACTGGTAGACCACAGCTGTGTGGGGGTGTGAGAAGAGGCAGATAAAAAGGAGAATGAGCAACGTGGGGGAAGGGGAGAGGCAATGAAAAAGAAGATGGGGCAAGAATGAATGAGGAAGGGTAAAGACAGAAAGGTACAAAACTGCAGAAAGAGAGGGGAGGAGAAAGACAGTGACGAAAAGGGAAGATATGACAGAGGGAGGACGCACAGTACAGCTCCTGAGATTTAATAGCAGCATCCTGCCCCTGCCATAGATTCTCCTGCCTACGTCTCAATGAGGCACCATCTGTCATGGGCTCGTTACATCCAAGTCTCTCACACTCCAACCCTGCTTAAAAACACAACACAGAGGAGGGGAAGGAGGAAGCCACGGAGGAGCTGTCACATTGACTTTAAAATGAGGATGAATGGGTCAAAGTGAAGCGAGACTGACAAGAGAGGTGTCAGGGTTCCTGTTCTGCTGGCATGTACAGTATGAACTCTGATCAGCAGTTAGATGTTGGCTTCCACTGGTGCATGTTCTGCTTTTTCGCCCCTTTCCACCAGCCCCAAACCTCGCGCTTCACAGCCGACCCAAGCACAACGTCTAATTGGAACGACTTCAGAAACTTTAAAAAGACACGACACACGGAGAAATTTCGCTGTTCTGGCACCTGCAAAGCCTTAGAGGTGAAATCACACCTGTGCCAAGCAAATCTGAATCAAGCAGACCTACAAATTCCTGAGCTGTTTGTAACCATTTTTGATTAATAATTTCCCCCCCGCTAGGTCTGCTGGCCAAGTCTCAAAACAATCATTCCTGCCCTGATTAATGGCTTGCTCTAAGCACTGATGCATGCCAACCAAGATGGAGGGGCTTCATGATGGCAGAATTATATGAGGATTTGTGGCTGTCTGGGCGCTTTGATGCAGAGAGGATAAATCAACTGAGCAACAAAGGTTAAGTCTATTCCAATGCTTTTACGTCACAAGGGATTTTCCACGAGGGATTGGCTCCAGCGTTTGCCTTAACTGAAGTCATTGTAGTGACTGACGACAGGTCTTGAAAAGTTAAAGGGGTAAAAGAGCTCTGTTGTTGTCTCTGTTCCTCTTCTTTGTATGAGGATCTTAGGCATAGAGAGACAGCGAGACCACTTCAAAAGATAGACCTCTTTCCTACTTCAAGCTGGGCCCTCTCTGCGGTGTCATCGGGGCCCACAGGATGGGGCTCTTCCTGTTGATAACAGCTCTGCTTAAAATCACTATTAATGAAAGGAGACAGGTTATCACCCTCGACATATCGCCCTCATCAGTCCTCCCTTTAAACGCTTCATTAAACCTCTAAAGGAAATTTCACAAACAAGCTTCAAACGGTTTAGCACCTGACTTTTGAAATCACAGTAATTAATGGGACCGGTTTGCCACTGATGTCAACACCAATTTACAAAGGCATAATGAAGATTTTACCTGCTGATTGTCAATTACCACAATGGACACAGTGACTTGCATTCACAGGTACAATGCATTCACCTTGAAAGCTTCATGTTTGTGTTCTCGTTTCTGTGATTACAGACAACGGAACTCCTCCCTCTTAATTACTTAAATGAATTCCTGTTAAAGTGTAAATTGTGCTTGTCAATGGCAGGGGGTGGATATTAAATGTGGAAGGTGAATTGTATAGCAAGACAGCACAGCAATGGGAATTTAAATTAATGCTTTGTTCCACTAAGCCCAGTCCTAGGGGATGCACTCAGACCTTACCGGAAATACATTTAACCTGCTACACAGAGAATATCTGGGGCAAGAAACTGCTTTGAGGCCTATAAAGGAATGACCTGGCTTTGATTTGGTATGCAGCTTTAGCTTTGCTTCTGTCCCATAGGTTACATTTCCTCTCTCTCCTTTCTTGGTGTTGCTGTCTTCTCTGTTGCGTCTTTTCTTTATCTCTCCATCTACCTTTGTCTGTCTGTTGTGCCCCCTGCCACATGCACACAGACAGCAAAGACACAGAACTCAGTTGCTCACCAGGCTGGAGTGAGGCAGATTTCGATCAAATAGCCAGTGCACCAGTCTCACCTTTAATCTTTATTGATTGCTGAAACAAGTTGTTTGACTCTTTCAGAGAAAAGATTTCAGATTCTCTCTCTATGGCAAGTAAGATATTTGCTGCAGCACACACAGACATCTGCCCTAACACATGCATGCACACAGAGGAACCTTAGTGACAGAGGTCGCACTGTCAATATGAGGATAAAAGGCAAAACAGGAGAGAGGAGGGGAACGAGATTGAGGAAGAAGGCTGAAGAGGGTGGAGGGCAGAAGAAGACAGACACACTACAAAGCGAAAATGGAGGAAAAAAAGTGTTTTGTTAAGGGGTGAGAGGTGGCAGAGTGGCAAAAAAAGGAGAGAAAAGACGAGGTGAGATGAGGAGAACAGGGTATTGATGGGGATAGCGGGTGGTGGAGCTGTTCTGTCAGTCTTGGCACATCGTTCCTCTCATTACAGTTTCACTTCCTGGCTTCAGCCTGCTCTTTGGTCCTCCCCCACGGCTAGCCCTGGAGCAGGGATCCATCCAGCCCAGCCCTCCTGTCAACGTAAGCCCAGCTCAGCAGCTCTGGCCCAGGCATCTGTCAGCCCACACAGTCCCCTGTCAGCCCTAGCCTATTGGCCAGTCCATATTGGCACAGCACAGCAGGGCAGAAAAAGAGTATAATATAGCACAGCAAAGCATCCATCAACAAAGCTCACGGTAAAACAGCACAGGACGGCATCCATCACAAGGGGACCCTGCATAAACGTAGTCCTGGTCTCTGAAGGGACTGATAAACAACAATGCCACTTTGTAAAATCGAGCAAAAAAAAAGGTGCATTTAACAAGACTTTTTGTTTACAAGCATCAGTAAATGTTTGCTAGCATTTACAAGCTTTTTTATGTTAGCGGAGACTATGCATTCTGCAGAGGATTATGGGCTTGATGAGGATTCTGCAGAGGATTGTGAACATGGAGATGGTGTTGTGATAAAAAAAAAGGGCCTGATTTTTTTTTGCCAAATATTCAAATAAATAAAGTCACGCCGGCTAAATAACACAGCTGAGATACTGCATCATTGTCAGGGCTGCAGTCAGTTAATGGGATGGATTTTCATTACAAATCGTTGAACCGTGGCTCACTATTCCAATCAAATCGAGTTCCCTGCAAGCGACTTGTTGAATGTGCCTCAGATGAGGCCAGCCGTAGACAGCCGTGCTCTTATTTCTCATTCTGGTCCAGCAGAGCCCAGCGCAGGCTGAGAAACCCGGCCCTGCCTAGACACACCTTGACAGCTACTCTGCTAGAAGGAAGCAAAAGCCACAGGCAGACAAGTGCTCTGACAAGCGATAGGAAGTTCTCTGTTTCTCGAGGAGTCATTCATTAATGAGAACAGGAAACAGCCACTACTGAGCATGCTCTATTCTCCACACCAAAGCTTGTCAGGACCCTCAGGAGGCTCGAAGAGTTCAAGAGAAGACAGACAAAGTGGAGGGAGAGAGGTAGTAGAGAAACCCGATCTGTAGCATAGATCAATGAACAGATCCTTTGATTTCTATTCCATGCTGTCCACCTCTGTTCCGGAGCGTTGATGGATAGATGAGAAGGGAGAAGAAGCACATAGGGTGAGGAATGACCAGGATGAGAGGCAGCCGGGGTGAGAAAACAAGGATAGCGAGAGGAAGAGTGGAGGAGTGGTGAGACAGAGGTGTGAAGAGATGAGAGGGAACGAGATTCACCAATGGAAGATGAGAGCGTTTGGTTGGAGCAGAGGATTATGGCTGTGACTGAAGTCTGAGTGTGGCAGCATGTACAGCACCATGTGTTGTGTGTGATTATTTATCTATTTCTTTGACCCATATGGAGCAGCATATGGTGACTGCTAACTGAAAGGAAGTAATACAATTAGGATCATTTGGATGATTAATAGTCCCAGTCACCTGTATTTATCCGAGAGCTTACATGATGATTTGGAGGAGCCACACTCACAGTATGAATGCAATTCACAATTAAACCTGCTTGTCTCACTTACACAGAGGATATAAGTGGGTGCATCATGTTGCACTGCAAATGTTTCCTCTCTTCATGATCTGGAAACTGATGCAGAACTGTAGAAAATAACAGTAAGCAGTTTCAATATTACCTTCAATGTGCCTCTGTCGTCGTGTAAACTGTGAAAATGCCTCTCTATGATTGGGGAGGTTCAAATCAAAAAATACAATTGTGTGTCAGAAAACAGCAAAAAACAACAACAAAACATTTCATTACTGTAGTGACTGACATCATGTTGTTAATGCTTATTTCATAGTTTTTGGTTCTATGGATGTCAGTCAGTCTGTTGGTCATGCAATTGATGAACCACTTTGGTCCGGAGTCAAATATCTCACCAGCTATTGGACGGGCTGCTGTGACTTTTAGTACAGACAGATATTCACAGCCCCATAATATGATGACCCCCGGACTTTTCATTTTGTGCCACCTGCAGGTCAAAGTCCAGTGAAATATCTCTACATCGATTAGGTGGATTGGTGTAGTTTACTACAGACATTCATGATGCCCCGAGGATGAATCCTTAGGACTCCCCTGACTTTTCCTCTAGGGCCACCTTGAGGTTGATATTTGTGGTTTTGTATGAAATGTCTTAACAAGCATTGGATGAATCATCATGAAATTTGGTAGATATATGCATGACCCCCTCAGGATAATTTTTAAAAACTCAACTCAAAACTCAAAATTTGATTTTATCTAATGCTTCGGTCTATGAACAAGTACCTGCAAAATTAATGAAATAAGTGTACAGCTTCTAAAACTTTTGATGACATCAAAAAGGCTTGAATTAACCTCAGTGACCCACATACAGTATGAAATACCTTTTTAGCAAATTTCTTTTGTCCAAGACAGATCTTTAGAAACTTAACCAGGAGACAAGAGTTCAGACAAAAACATGACATTTTATATTCCAGTAACAGTTGTTGTACCAATGAATGTGTAAATTACACAACCTTTTAATTATCAGCTGTGGTTAAGGTCATTTCCATGTGTTTATCCAATAATCTTCACAGCTGTTTCTATCAACTTTATTGCTGTATCTTTAGAAAGTGTGCTTTATTTTCTCTTTTCCTGCGCTGCATTCTACAATGGCGCCTCTTTTCCATTACCCACTTTCCACACAAGTTACATCTCATCTCAAAGCCACTTGAGGAGCTTAAAGCCTTTCACATCTACTGTACATATTAATGCATGATGAATGTCTGGTTATAATTGGCTGAGTAACAATTGTGCAATCTCTGAACTGTACATGTTTCACAAGCAATCACAAAGCATCAGTCTGACCTTGAGAGGCATTTGTCTCCAGTATCTCTAACAGACAGGGTGACTGGAGTTGTTTTCTACAAGAAATTAACAAGGCTTGTATGACAAATCTGTAGATTAGAGGCTACCCACTTTGAACTATTACATTATGACATTTCAAGGATGTATTGTTTGTTAAAGCTTTCTGTTGCAAGTCTGTAGTTTACTCCAAAACTCTATGAAATGTCTGGACAGTAGACAGTTGTCTTCTACTCTCCTTGCCAGCTCAGGATTGAGGTTCAGTAACAGCATCCTGTCTAATGTTTAAAGTTTTTGAAAGAGACAGCTGAAGGAAACTTGTCTATTCACATCTCCTACTTCTGTCTTCCACTTCATGGTTTTTGTTTTTCTCCCATTTACTTCACAGTAGGAGACGACCAGTGTTGTGCCTGAACGCGTTCATTGAACGATAGTTCATGAACTCGTTCATATTTGGGGCGAACGTGAACTGAACGTACTGTATTACTGCCTGATGAACGTTACTGTGAACTGGTTCATTCTGGTGTCTGTGAACGGCACGCTCTCTCAGTTTAACTTTGTTCAATAGGGTGCCAGATTTCTATAGAGCCTTCCAGGCGAAAACCTGGCTAAAACACACCGTAAACAGGCCTTAATATGTAGCGGAAAAAAACACCCAATCTGGCAACACCAGCCACCAGTGTCGCACCGCCGCATGCGTCATCAAAACAAAAAGCAGCAGGGAGGCGTCGTGTGATCATTTTAACGAGTTTTATGACGAGGTTGGTGAGGATGGGAAAAATCCTTAGTTACAGTGTTAAAACAATAAAAAATAAAATAATTGCTGTCTGTGGTTCTATCTGGGCTGTGGTAATAATTTTGAAAAATAATAGCTCGCAGCAACAAATGGAAAAAAAGAACAATGAACTAGTTCATTTTTAGAACGGTGAATTTAGTTCAAAATTTTGAATTATGAACACTGCACTTTGAACTAGTTCATGTAGGAAGTGAACTTTCTCAACACTGGAGACGACTGGTAATAACAGAGGACAGGAAGCGAGCTCAGAGAAAACAGAGTTGTCAGATGGTCAATCGCAGCATTAGAACCTTTATACATGTAGAGGGAAGTTTCCGTTTTTATCATACATTTAAAATCATGAAGAATCTGACAATATTATGACATTTCTGATTATGTATTAGATTGTTTTTGCAATAAAGCAAATTTAATTGTGTTTGGATAGAAAATCCAACAGCAGCAGTTCTATACAGCACATCAGACAGTAAGCCTGATAAATAAACAGGTGGTGAACAGAGACAGACGCATCACATCTCAGAAGCTGATGTACCGCTGACCTCTTTTTCTCCCACACTGTGCAACAGTGTCACAGACTGTTCTGTACAAAGTATGTTCTGCATCTGCCTGCTTCAGCGTTACACCCGAGCTGCATTACAGTCGACTGCAACTCTGTTTAGTGATATGTTTTGAGGTTTTATGCACATTTCTGCGCATTTCCATTGAATTCCAAATGATGTTTTTTGTATCTTTGAAAAGGTTTGAATACATAACTTGCATGAATCAAGCACTGCAGGAGCCCATCATTCATTGATGATTTGCAGAGGTTAATGCTCCAAACTCATACTACATAAAATGTTTTTTCTGGATTCACAGACTTTGTGCTTTTGTAATTTTAGGGAAGAGCTGTTCACATAGCTCTCCATGATTACAGAAAAATGTGTCTGAAACAAAACAGAATAAACAACTTTGTCGAGTGGAAAGTAGAAGATAGATGTCAAAGTGAGTCAATAAATACGGCGAGTTATCGTGGTTCCATACAAAGGGAAGCAACATCAACAGGGATTCAAGCTGCGAGTACAAGCCTTCAACAAATCTGACATCCAGCTCCCACTGGGTAACAGGCTGGGGTGACTGCACCACCACTTTTGTGCATCACCCAGGGTCACCTGCCAAAGACAGCCTCACTCCGCTGCCTCGCTAATCTACTCTCTTGTAGCCCAACACACTCCAAAGCAGTGCGTGCAGCCAAGGCTCGGGGAGTCATGGGAATTTGCATGTGAGGCGCATTTCCACTGTCGAGTTGCATTACGGCTGATATCCATTCTCATTGATTCCAGCGTCTTCTCACATTTACATTTATTCATTAGGCAGACGCTCGGCTCCCATCCCTCCCGTGTGAGACGTCTTAGCTTGAGCTTACTTGGCGTAATGTTCTGACAGCATGCAACAAGAAGTAAACAAGAGGATACCGGTGTCCTTTCTCATCCACCGGAATAGGCTCACTGTTAACGGAGATGTATTTATCAGAGAGCGGAAGGAGGCAGATTTAAAGAAGGAGACTGAGAGGGAGGGAGGGGGTAAAGAGAGACAATGGGAGGGCGAGTGGGAGGAAGTGTGCAAGGGATGAATTGAGGATGGGAAAGAGAAAGACACGCTCAGCCTCAGGATAAGTGCTGAGTTGTCTGATTAGGTTAACTAACTTTGGAATATCCTTGCTGGTCAGCAGTATTAAACACAGCACCGCTGAAATGTCTTGCAATATTCCCATCTTTGCCAACTGTTTGAAGAAATAATTGTGCTTTTAAGCCTTTACTTAAAATGGGTACTTACTGATGGAATTGCATAATTGCTGTTATTTGTTTGTTCCCTATCTGCAAAACTTCACGTCCTTCTTCCTAATAAGATATCGTGCCCTTTCTTTTCATGCCATCTCGCTCTGCATTCCATAATTAGAAACCAAACCTTGTATTTCTGTTTCCTTCTCCCCACCTTACTCGCTCTTGTTGTGCCCACAGGTGTTATGTTGATGACAAAGTGTCCAAGGTGGCCTGGCTCAATCGATCCAACATCATCTTTGCCGGCCAGGACAAGTGGTCCCTGGACCCCAGAGTAGATCTGGTCACCAAAGGACAGCTGGAGTACAGCCTGCGCATTCAGAAGGTAATAGTGACCTAGAAACTGTACTACAGTGCACATAAATTTGATTGGCTACAGTAATTTTGAAGGGAGCAAAGGAAGAAGTCAGGTGATGCTATATAAAGATCACAGGACTTTTACCCAGGAGGCTGCTGTTTGTGTCCCGTGTTAAACTGAGAGTAAATTTCTTACTTTAACTTGTGTGAAGTTCTCATGTAATGTACATAACAGAGATATTTGTAGCCCAAACCACAATCTTTTCCTAAACATAACATAAGTAGTTATGGTACCAAACCTAGGGAAGCTGCGACCATTTCACAACATGATGACGACGATGTGGTACACCTATCGCTGTCACTCTTTATATATATGTTGTCCTGGTAGTCATTGACAATCGACCTTTTCAGTCATTTAGCAATGAGAACATGTTGAAATATCAGTGCTTAAAATCAGAATCAGAATCAGCGTTCCTTTATTGATCCCCAAGGGGAAATAGTTTTTTGTAGCAGTGCTCCATACAAAATAGAATTATAGATTAGAATAAAATTAGAAAGAAAGAAAGAAAGAAAGAAAGAAAGAAAGAAAGAAAGAAAGAAAGAAAGAAAGAAAGAAAGAAAAAAAGAAAGAAAGAAAGAAAGAAAGAAAGAAAGAAAGAAAGAAAGAAGATTAGAATAAAATTAGAAAGAAAGCAAGAAAGCAAGTTCCTCATCACTTCAGTTCAAAACATAAATCAGAAAAAAATCATGATTATAAAAACTAGAAATTTAGAAATTGCAAGTTGACTCGAGGGGAAATTGTTAAAATGTTTGCATTTATGTTAAGTAGAAAAGATTAGTCAATTCCAAGTAATCTATAAAAAGACCCATATACAGAGGACGCTGCCAGGCATTTTCCTGCTCACTGTTAAATGCCTCCATTCTCCGTCAGCGGAGTCTCTGTCAAGCTGCAATGTGGCCGCATATTTCTGAAGAATGCTGTGCATTGTTGCACTGCCAAATGGTTGGAGGCCTTGCATTTTTTGGTGCCCGGTTGAAGGATCAAAAATCACAAGATTGAGGGAGTCACATGTGATTTCAAACTCTTCAGCCAAATCCCTGAGTAAATTTGTCTGGTCTCTGTCAGCATCAGCATTAGAAACAGTGTGTGTCCTGTGGCCCTCACAGCAGCCTGTCTGTCCTCCAATCCAAGCCTGCGTCATGGAAGAGATTCCTCATCCATCCATAATGGCCTGTGCAGTTCACTGAGCACCCATTCAGTCAGTCCAAAGAACTCCAACCAAATGTGCATTCCTGGTAATAACAATATTCTATTTTATTGTGTGTAGGTGGATGTGTATGATGAGGGCTCGTACACCTGCTCCATACAGACCAAGCAGCAGCCCAAGACCTCACAGGTCTACCTTATTGTACAAGGTAAGCAGCATCCACACAAACACTAGCAGCAAAGGTAAACATATAGCACGCGACCAATTCATGCCAGCGGGAAAGATATGAGCTTGTAAATCGGGAATGTACACGCTAAACAGAAGACAAAGGCTCACTGCTGCTCATCAGCTAGGATTTTCCTTTAATAGATGTTTACACATTTTAATGTCTCAAGGTGGAGACGTCATTGTCCAGCAACACACAAGCAGCAGACATCAGTGTCACTATCACTCTATTATTAAATGCTGAAACGTGTCCCTCTAAGGGGTCTGCAAGGAAAACATATGAATATGTATTGTCAGAAAAAAAATGACGTGTCACAAACTCCTGCCTGCAGCAACAGAATTTCTTGTTCCAGTTCAAATGAATCTTAAGTGCACTTGAAAAGCCTTCAGCATTAGTTTTCCATTTCAAAGGATAGGAAGTTATTTCTCCTCAATGGAGACAGCAGGAATTTGAGAGCAAGAGATAATCACGAGGAGAGAGAGAGTGAGAGAGAAGGTGCTGCAGGATTTGATACAAGGCCGGAAGGGTGGAAATTAACTTTTTCTTTCTTTCTTTCTTTTCGACAAAAATGTCTTTAAAAGTTATCTTTTGGGTTTTAAGGTGGTAGCTCCTGAGATGAAAGAAAAGCAACACTACAACATGAAATGGTTGTACCTGAGAGGTCTGACAAAAAGGTGGATGCATACGATGCAGAGTCATGTTTTCAGCCTGTTTCTTTGTGACCGTGCCTGAAAATCTGCTGACTGTCATCCTAGACAACACATTCACAACAGCTTTTTGAAGAAGCACTTTAAAAAGTCAGTACTTATCTTGCCACAAAGTATCTTACTGTAATTATGCAGATGACAAATAAATGTACATGAAGGTATTGCCAAGCAGCTGTGATGCATTGAACAAATCAATGATTGCTGTGCCAAAAGTCCCTCAAGTTGAACAAGGATAAACCAGAAATAATCGTTTTTTGGAACCAAAATGATTCAAACTCAGTGCTGAGCTTGAATCTGTGATGCTCAGCCTTGGTGCTATTATGGACGCGGATTATATTTTAGAACCACATTAAGACAATAAGAAAATTAGCTGACACATGAGAAATACAGCAAGAATGAAGGGACCAAGACCAAGATCATTACACATTACATGCTTCCCTGTTTCTTTGTAAATATTGATTTTAAAATACTTTTAAAATTATAAAGTTCCAAATAGCTTAGAGCCAAAACACATTTCAGATCTGCTGCCATGTTAGGAATGATGCAGACCGTCCAGATCATCTGGGACAGGTGTGCTTCAGAGAGTCTAAACATGCAGAGGCAGCCTTCAGTTTTCATGCACTGGGTGTGGGTGTGCTCCAACTCGGCATTCTTAAATCAGGGCTTCTAACATTTATGCTGCTTTTTTATTAAATCAGAAACATTTTTTTTAATGCTTCAATTTATTCTGTCTATCAATTCTCTTATTCTTATTTCTGATTCCACCTTCATTTCTTTTTTCTATTTTATGTTTCTGTTTTTTTTAAATCCCGTTTGTGTGTCTTACACATCCTCTCTTTTTTTTTGCTTTTCCTTCTTGAATTCTTGTCTGTCACTGTCTTGTTTTTGAAAGGTGCTATACACATTAATATCCCTTACCATGCTTGAGTGCTACAGTTCAATTATTCATTTTCTTGCCCAGTGACATGGGAATATTAATAGCACTTTCATGCCTGTAACGTAAATATGTATGTGGAGCAAGCAGCCACTCGGCTTACTTTACAGTAGCTCATGTTAGCACAACCACAACTTGGTGTTTTAACACCTTTTTTTTTTTGTACAGATTAAATAAATGAGCAATAACATGTTAGTAACTGAGCTGAGAGGTGCCACTATAGCTGTTTCCTCCTGTTTCCAGTCTTTATGCTAAGCTCGGCTAACCAGGTACTGGCCTCAGAAACAGTGCATGGTATTTATGAGTGCCCTATAGCCTATATGTGTATAACATACATTACTAAAACTTCCTGGCTCAGAAAAAAAACTCTTCACTGTCAAATGAAGGCAAAAATGATCTTGGAAAATGCCTCATTAAATTGAAATTATCTTCTCACTTCCCCATGGGTTAGGGTTGGGACTGTTTTTCTACTGTCAGAACACTTGGCCCTTTTAGTCCTTTAAACCACTGAAATATTTCTGAATTGCTGGTAACCTCTTGGGACCATGAAATAAGAACAATAAAAACACTAAGTTGTGCATCAAGGCCAAGAAAAAAAAAATCCAAAATGCCATTACCAAGTCTCTGTAGTTATTTGGCAGAAATTGCTCGTAACCTGTCAGAAATAGGCTGCTTGACAGACACAAGTGTAATACCTGAGTGTTCAGTGGGATCTCCTATAGTTTGCATGTCGCTGGGAGTGCATGTCTATGTGTGCTGTGCTTCCAGCTATGAATCCCTCAACTGTCATCATACCACTATCCCAAGAAAACATGGTGAAGCACAACAGGGAGCGCTGTATGTGGAACAAATGTAATGTTGCAGCTCAATATACTTCATCATAGATGATTGTTTCATCAATCAGTCGTTTGTTTTTGTTTTAACTGCCCTTTCCATTTCAAACCTACTGACGGTCTGCTGCGAAACCCCACCCCAGATAAATACTACAGGCTGTCAGTTTCAGGAAATGCGCTCCAGTGTAATTTCACCGCACATTATGCAGCCTACAAGAGAACTTCTCATGCAGCTATGAACTGAAGATGTCATTCATTATTTGCATTTTTAAAGGTCAATATGCGAGTTGATGCCCCTCTTCTTGGATCCACGGTCGCAAATTACCTCTCCTTCCCAGAATCCATTGTGTCTGATCATTCAGCACTTGATCATTGGGATGTCCTGTGTCAACTTCCAGAGTTTCTGTCAGCGGCCTCGTTTATCACGGCTAATGTGACAGTTATAGCCAAACGTTGATTCTGTTGCTTTCTTTCCTTGTTATTTTGTCCTCTGCTGAGCCTCTCAAAGTCCCATTCAATTTTGCTGCCATTGTTATGCTCATCTGTTGTATTTCCCCACTCTGTGGGTGTAATCTTCTCCTTGAGGTTCAGTTCAGCTCCTTTCATCTAAACTTCAGTGCTGTGCTGACAGCGTAGGTTCGTGGCAATTACCATGAATGTTTTACTGTGAGCAAATACTATGAAGTTTTTATTTACTTTTACACTGAGGTCAAATATGGAACACAGATGTGTAGAAACTGCTACATGTGGAATAATGATGAAATAACAAGAGTGAATAAATAAAATGCTGCTTCATGAACAATCCACCACTTATTTAACTTCAACTTTGGTCTAGTGGTATTTAATCATCTGTCTGCTCTATATCTACATGTACTGCACGTCTTTCACTAAGGGAAGATAAGAGTGCATGTTTGTGGGCGGCTCCACTATATCATCACACACAATAAACTAAACCAACGCCTGCAAAACTCAATCAACTCTGCAGGATAATAATTCACCCTCCCTTCATCATTTAATGGGTAGAAAAATGTTCCAAACATCAAACATTGCCACTGGTTACAGACCCAAGAGCAGGTTCACATAACCAAAGCTGACAATTTTCTGCTAGCAGGGACAGGGACATAATTGGAAAACAAATGATCAGACAAAGTAAATTTGCGGTGGATGAAAAAGTGGCGGACTCGCAGGGCTGAGACGAGTGGTACCAAGCAGCAGGGTCACCGCACACGACAAGAATCCAAATATTATGGCAGGCTTTCCACCTCAATGCAATTTGATTTTTATGAAACACAGACATAGAAGTTTAGCCGATGGGCAAGCCCTGGCCTCTGTGATGATTTGAAGGTTTGGCTTTGATCTTTGCCAAGTCTATTAGCAAGTCAAGAGATGTTTATACACGTGGAAATATAAGTATGAGTTTGTGTGTGAGCGGCTATTAGAGATATCATTCAGAATTACCATATGCATCTACTTTGTACTTTTCCTCTCATATGCGCACATGAAATCATTCACATACTATACTGTAAATCACACGTACATGCACGTGAGATGCTTTTACATGGACAGCTGAAACACAACCGTGTCCTATTGTGCCACCTGATTCACAGTCACAGCTGCAAAGCTTGAAAAATCTTTTTTCTTTTAACCAGTAAATCTCCTCATTTCAGTTTTACCATTGCGTATGGAGAGGCAATATAGAGTAATACTCACTTCACACAGTTTGAACTTGAACCAAATGCCATCCCATTAAAATTAGAACTATGCTGCATTGATGGGATTTTTGTAGTTTGCATAAAGCTCAAGTTAAATATTCCACCATTTGATCTAGCTAGAAAAAGTCAACTCTGTAAACGCTGCGTCTGACAGCAGTCCCAGTGAGGGGGAACAGTCTGTGCTTTCATGCTGATATCCTGATATCTGCAATGTTAATTCCTGCCTGTCACACACATAAATTGCTTGGCTGTCAATAATGATACTGTTCCACTACAGATGGCAGAAGTACATTTCTCTGTGTGTAAAAGAAAAAAATATTTGACATATTACAGAGTTGAATAGCTTATTCCTTAACAGCTATTGTCATACTGTACGAGCTGAAGCTTTCTTGAATCCATCTGGGTAAGACTAATGTAACCTGGGGACATCCAGTGATCTGCAATCACTGAGATCATTTTATGATTTTCCCTTTTCTTTTTAATTATTTAATCAAGCCAAAAAGCAATTTTCTTACCAGGGTCCAACACGCATGGCCTAGCAAATGCTCATAGTTATGGTGTGTAACCAACACTATTAAACAACTGACACATTACAATGAGCAGCAGGCAGTGAAACAAGATGAGACAGCAGTAAGAGACTGACTGGTGAGCAGGTGACAAGACACTATAGAAGCTTAAGTCCTAAAGTAACTCAACAACTATTGGCTATATCTCCGTGAATGTTTGTACATTTATTCATGGTCGCAGTGGGCTAAGATGATGAACGTGGTAAACAGTATGTCTGCCGATCATCAGCATTGTCAGTATGTTAGCATGCTGATGGTAGCCTTTAGCTTAAAGCACTGCTGTGCATGAATACAGCCTCACAGAGCTGCTCGCATGGCCACAGACTCTAATCCTTTTTAAATCTCACTACGTTATTTTAAGAAATAATGGCGGGGGTGGTTCTTACTCATGAGGAGGTGCAGTAAAATATTATTAATGTTAGGGAGGGCCTCTCTTTCAAAGAAACAAAAAAACAAAAAAACATGGCACATAAACCCAAATATAGCCCCAATCCCCAACCCAATAATATTCATACAGTCATTTATACAACCATATCCAGCTGCAGTGTTTCAGCAAATTCAGCAAATCTCAACATGCTATGCAAATGTGTTTTATAATATGCAGAGACTGGGGAGTGATTCATTCATCTCATGAGGTCCTCTTAAAATACTCATCCCACCGGAGAGGAACTTTTACTTCACTTAGCCCTTACTATAACTGACTGTCTGCCTGCAGACTGCTGACCCTAATCAGTAACATTACAGCTCGGTGAATTTTCTCCAGTGTATCCAATAATCAATATGCTTTTGATGTGACTATTTCAGCAGCTAGCAAAATAGCCAGTGAGCGATTTAGCGTTCAGCATGCAGAGTCTCAAATCATTGGCCTCATCACTAGTCAAGAGTAAATCAAAAGTCACTCTGTTGAATTACACATCCCAAGCTGAAGGAGACGTAACAGCTGGATGGATTTTGACATGCACTGTAGCTGCACCCTCCTGCTAGTGATTATGCAGAGAGTGCATGTGTGTCCATGCCTCTCTCTGTGTACTAACTTTGTGCTGCCAATTACACCAGACTGTGTGTTGGTTGTTACCCAGATCCTATGAGGTCCTTGAAGCCTGTCAATAGTATTGATATATTGTTGGTCTCCATTTGCAATAGTCTGCTTTCTTGGTTCCTTTTCTCTCTTTTTTTTCTCTATTTCCCATTCACTGCAGTGATGACAGTGCTGATTCAAACCAGTATTGATCTGCTGCTGTCACTTTTGAATTAAAGTCAGCACTTTAATATGCATTGACCTTTATCCAATGATTTAAACAGCCTTGTTGCTATAAACCTGTCTGTCACTTCTTTTCTTAAACTTGCTTTGGTTTTAGAATGTAGTGCAGTGCAGACAATGCAACAAGTCATACACACCGGACTGTATATTCGTCCTTATCTGTCAGCACAACATCATAAATCTTATTTCTGTTGGGTTTATGACCAGAACCAGTCTGGCTAGGCAGTCTGGATTAGCTGTTAAATCTACAGGTTATCACCCAAACCTTCCTTGCGAGCAGCTTTCCCTCCAAGACAGATGGCATTATCCATTCATAAATGTCACAGAAACAGAGTGACTATAAAGTAGCAGACAAAGTGAATGGTCCCATAAGCAGCTGTTCCCTGGCTTCAGTGACCCATTTCAATATGTTGTGTCCATTATGAAGTGACACATGTTAATGTACTGCAGGCACTTGCTCTGTTGCATGGAGAATTGGTAGAATTAATATAACAGGATGGCGTGTGTGTTGTTTTGGCCACAGCACGAAATCAGACAAATACAATTATTTAGCCTCATGGTTTAATTTAATCTAGCTCGAAAAAAGAACTCACAAAAAATCTTTACTCCACTTTTAACCACGCTTCCCTTATGCTGGCTGCTTTAACCTTTATTTTGTATCTGGCAGGAGCTCCTATGCTTGTTTTTAACAGTATCAGCCCTACCCTTATTATTGACTTTAACTCAGCCACAGGAAACAGCCTTTATCCTTAGGCGTTTCTGAATTTTAGAATGAAAGATAAGAAACATCAACTGCCTCCTCTTCCACATGTATCCATCTTTCGTTTTTTCTGTCTTTGTATCACAATATTGTGGTATTTAAGGTACTCTCCAAAGAGCACCCGAGCAGGAGGGGGCAGGTGTGTGCACGCCCACGTACGTATGTGTGTCTGTGTGTTTGCGCATATTTTCTGCTCCACAGTCTAGCCAAGGAGGAGAGCTGACCTTTTAACAATTATCATGGGACAATCAGAACCTGTCACCGGTGCCTGTGAAGCCTCTCCACCTCTTCCCATCTCCACCACTCTTTCTTCTTTTCTTCTGCCCCTCACACTGCATCTTAGACCACCTCTTATCTGTGCTGCTGCTGAGGTTTTGTTACCTCCTCTCCCGCTCACCACGGGGTTACATGCACAGGAGGGGAGAAAGACTGGGAAATGAGGAATTGGAAGAGATGCAGACGGAAGTCCAGATTAGTTTTGGTATGTTAGGTCTATCATTAATTCTAGATATCAGCCTGTCTGGCTTTACTGCTACACCATGATCACGTCCACCTTATTGCTTGTACTGCTGCCAGCCATGGAGTTCAGACTACATGCTTTTGCTGAGTGATCCTTCCTTATCTGTCTGAAAAACAAGCATGTTAAGAGAAATCAATGAAGCTACCACACACCAAAGGAAAAAAGACAAGCACGTCAACATTTCTTCCTCAGCAGACTCCATCCAGCAGCCGTAAGCAGCCTCTCATTGAGGCTCAAGGCAAAGCTATTGCTTTTCAAGGGCTTTCCAGCAGCCAAGGAGCACATGGAGCATGGTACTTCAAGCCCTCAGTACAATTTAGTTTCTGAGCAATGTCCGAGTGTTTACTTGGAGCCTCCTTCGCTGCAATTTGCAGTGTATCAACACCAAGCAACCCTGTCTCCTACAAATTATGTTTATGTACAACTCATTTACATTTACAATTACATTGGGCTAACAAACATATTCACTGACTGGATTATGTTCAGAGTCAACGTTTAAGTGAATGAAACACTACATTTTATGTTCCACACTGTAGTCGCAGGGAGGAGGTTGGAGTAGGTGGTAGGTGTACAAAGTGTAGGACTGTGACACCAGAGAACACCAGGGTTCACATCCAGACTCCAGTCTGTATTCAGGTTTTAGGCAACAAAAACACCATGATCATAGCCAATTGCTGTCAGGGCCTGAAAAAATCATAAAAAAGTTGAATAATGCTGTAGTCTATACGAAGGGATAGAGCATTGCAATGTTGCCTGTTTTGGCAGAAAACAAATGAAATATGTTTTCACTAAACATAAGTTCAGTATCAACATTTTTGTGAGGCAGGAATGTTAATTAACACTAATTCCTCATTATGTCAATAAAAAACATAATTTGGTCAGCATTACATTTCCCTCAGAACATATTTGCTGTTGCTAATTACTTGCATATAAACAGAATTTCGAGGAGACAGGTCTCCACAACGCAGTGATGTGCTTTGATTAAGCGTGCTCATCTGTCTAAACAGATGTATTGTCCAAGCTCAGAGGAAAATGTGATACAGATAAATGTGTTGCAATTTGAATTTGCTGGATTGTGCATTTCAGACAGTAGCATCTAATGTTTCTCACAGCATGGGAATCTTGGAACGGATGGTTTTGAAGTAGAACTGCGATTGAGGGAAGTGACTAATGAGAGAGGTGTCAAACAAACTCAAAAAACATTGGAAAGATTGCTTTTGAAATGATTTTAACATGTGGAATAGTGTAGCCAAATGTATTGACCGTATATCTTTTCATCTTCACAGCCTTAGGTTTGATGTTGTATTTGTTTTTTAAAGCTGCTTTAAAGCTGATAGGTTTTTGTGTTGTGGCTGCTTGGAGGCAGCAGAAACTGTAAACACAGTATTGAAATACAGTATTATTACTTCATGAAGTTGTCAAAGCCTAAAGAGTTAGCAAAGAGATGCCTAATTACACACCCAGCTAACACAGAGCAGCATTAGCATTCATTTTGCATTGTTCCCCATCCAGTCTCTTTTAGCTCTGTTTTTGGTCACTACCGAATCCTGAGGGAAATGTCTTGCTCTTAAGTTTATCTGCTGTGTGGCACTGGGCAGGTTTTCCACTGCAGACCGCTGCCTGCTGTGGCCTAAACCAGCTCTATGAGAGCAGTGAGACTGAAGCAAAACAGTAAAGTTGTGGGTTGTAAAAAGCAAGACAATGAGGTGAAAAACACTAAAATTCACCTCAGAGAAGGGAACTGCAGAGTCAGGTGATGATCCTTTATAGGTTTGTCATGAGTCACCCTGACATATTACAACACAGTGATTTCATCCATTGTTACAAATGATTACAAATACATTCATCCATGAGGCTTAAAAAGCAACACAGTTGATTTGCTTAACCCTGAAAATATTCACACTACCTTATTTTTAGTCTGTAAACACTCAGGATATTAAGAGGAAATCGAAATACAAGGTGCGAGTGCTTGAAAACCCCAAAGTAAAACCTACAGGAGCACAGGCTTGTGTGAAGGCCGGCAGTAAGCCCTGCCATGCCTTGTTATGCCTGCTGTGAGCATGACGGCAGACCAGCGACTAGACACATGGGCATACACACCAGCCCTCTAGGGACAAGATTACATGTCGTCGTCACATTGCCTATTATTCCATGTAGCTACCCAGCTGGATTGAGTAGAGAAAAGACAGGCAGAGAGAGAGATACTGGGAGAATGCAGTCACACACAATTTCCATTGCCTTTGAACCTTTATAATGAAACTGACTCCTTGAAGTTTTAATGAAAGCAACAATTTACCATTCTCTTTTTCTTCCTTGGCTGCTGAGCTTATGTTGCTTAGTCTGAAACTCTAAAAAATGAAGAAGAAAAAAAAAAAAAAAAAAAACCTGCAGTCTCCTTTAATCTTCTTTATGCTGGCTGCAAAAGGCACCCTCATGCATTTAAATGGTGCCATCCCATGGACACACATGACAGCAGGGGTATTGACAGGGGCTGCAAGTGAGCCATCGGGGCCATATTTCACAGACTAACCAGGCACGCCAGTGGCCATTGGTTCTGGACAGTGTCTCCCCAGTGTCTACAATAGAGGACCACTATTTCTTTCCCCATTGCCTACGCTCCCCATACACATACCCATTACTTGTATAGAACCTGCCAGTATCCATTCCCTCCATCTTTTTCCATCCTCTGTGTGACCTGGGCCTGTCAGATTGATAGACAGCCCTGGCACTCCTCACGCCTGTGGATGCCTCTGCAAGTGGGATTGAGTGGCACCGGTTAAACCTGACCTCACCTGCTTTCTCTGAGGGGAAAAGATGAGTTAGGTGTGTGTCACAACATGCAGCACTGCGGGTATGGGTCTGTACAGGTAAATATATGGGCTTGTGACTGCCTTCTAAGGATTCCACTCTTCTGTGTGGCAACTGTGTGCTTTTTAACATTTCACCCCGCTGTGGCTTAATAGAATGCTGTCAGCCTTTCTTCACTGCTTTCAGGGTCACCTGCTGTGTGTGTGTGTGTGTGTGTGTGTGTGTGTTGCATGTAGGCCTACTTTGCGAGGGTGTCTTAACCTTCTGCCACTCAGCCCTGCTGGTGTTCAGGTCAATTCCACTGCAAGGCCTTGATCCTACTTTTATCACCATGGACTGGATAAGAGCAGGGAGGCAATCGTGGGAATACTGCTCAGACACAACAACAAGACTGAATGGAGTGTGCTAAGAATTAGAAGAATTTACTTATTTTTAATTGGTGAGACCAGTAGGTGACTGCTGTGGTCTGCTAATGACTTCTACCTATTAGGTCCATTTAGGCCCATAAAGAGGAGAGAGCATGAGGAAGAACTGTTCTTTTTTGTTCACTTGCTGTTTGTCAGCGACAATAGCCTGCACCTGACTCACGCTGAGAGATATCTGATTTGAGAGGTTTGCTGATGCCTCTGTTGTACCAGGCTCAGCACTGGGGGCTCATATAGTTTCAAACTACCTTTCTTCTACTTCTCTCTCTTGTCAGCAATCAGAAAAAAATGAATGAAAAAGTATAGACCTTCTTACAATAGGAGCATGAACTATGCATTCTGTTTTAGCCACACTAGCAGCGTATCTTGAGGGATGGCAATGTCTCTTTGTTGGATTGTCAATCAATCAAAAGGACTAACAGATGGATTGCATTGAAATTGTGTGTGCAGGCAGACATGTTTCTGACAGGATGAATTGTAGTCATTTAGCACCATCATTAGGCCAAACTGACAATTGTCCAATACGGGTTTATGATCGAATACACGCAAAACTAAAGACATTCTCATCAGCCTCAACTGCACTTTGTGTTTAGTGCTGATTAGCAAATGTTAGCATTCTCACATGCTAATTATGCTAATTTGCTGTACATCACCATTTTACTAATGTCACTGTGATCATGTTAGCATTTAGCCCAGAGCACGACAAACACTGTGCATTAGTACAGCTTCACGGAGATGCTAGCATGACTGCAGACCTACTCATGTTTGATGCTGAGTCTGATCTGAGAAAGAGACACAGGAGAGGATTTTATAGCCACAATTTATGTCAAAAGTGTTTCAAAGAGACTAAGAAGTCATTGGCTGGCATCTATCATGTGCTTCGCATGGATTATGTACTCGTGCACATCCTCACTGTCTTCGAGTGCGTGTACTTGGCTGCTCCTTCTCCCAGTGCCCACTGCCCCACCAGCTGTCTGGCATGTTATTTAGTTGGACCATATGGTATCCAGTGCTGATGCAGTGTTTTACATACAAAGTCTTCTGTGTGGCATTTGAGTGCTAAACACTTCTGGTGATGAAGCATATGTCTTGTTTGATGTCTTTTCGATGGAGGGCTGCTTTTCAAACTGCTGGGGTTGGCTCAATTTTAAGGGATTGAAAACTGATGCTGACTGCTTTCAATAGGTATCTTGTGGCTGAAGGCCGTTCAAGAATCTGATCGCAAATTATGTGAAAAATGAAGCTTTGTATTGAAAGATAAAAATATTACAAAATTGATTTGCTTCCCATAAGGTGGCTCAAGCTTTCACCTTGATCTTGCTTTGCTTTGCTTAAACTTATTCCACAGTCAGGTTCAAGTTTTTCTCTCAGACACACATGCACTGTAATCAAAATGGAGGCCCTCTGAGAAACTAAAAATGCATCTCACTAATGAGAAAAAAATGCTTATCACTTATAAAGGGAAAATATTATGACTCTTCATTACAATATGCTGCTTTCTAATGCATAGGTGCCTCACAGCTACAGTAGCTGAGTGGTGTCGAGTGTGTGACTCTTCCCAGCACTTTGATGGTGCAGCTACAGATTTGATGGGAAATATTTTTCCCTGGGAGGATCTTTGAGAGTTGGCACTGGTCAACTGCTGCAGTCACCACTGTGGTAAATAACATATGGGCTTGTTATCTCTCCTCACAGCACGAAAAAACACTCTCCCAACACCAGCCACTTGCTCATTAGACTGCAGCTAATGGCAAAGCACACAAACAGAAAGAAAAAGTGAGGAAAGGAGATAGAGAAAGAGTGACAGTGATGAGGCAAGGAGGTGAGGTAGAGACACAGAAAGACCAAGGCTGTGTGGTTGTAATAAATGTGCACAAAATAAACATTTGCATCCAAGTGTGCACATTTTTGTGAAAGAGACAAAGATTGATAAAAGAGGAAGTTGAAAGGCAGTGAGGGTGACACCCAGGAGCTCGTAATGGCGAACATACCTCTCCCCCCAGCTGGTATGCCAGCAGCAGCAGCAGCTGCAAGCCCAGTCCTCAGCTGTGTGCGTGTGTGTATGTGTGTGTGTGTGTGTGTGTGTGTGTGTGTGTGTGTGTGCATGTGAGGAGCACTGTGGGGTGGTCTGTAGCTGAGTGTGTCAGGTGCACTGCACTCCACCAGCTGTTCACAGCTCTTCACACAGCAGGCGCCAACGAGCTAGTTGAGAGTCTACAGATCTGGAACCCAATGACAGCGAACACAATGGCAGCTCCTCATTTTTGCATTTCCTGGCTAATGACACACTCTGCAAGTTGTGCAAACTCTGTCTGCCGTACGTTATCACAATCTATTATCTATTTTTAATCCACTGGCTTTTCAGTTGTTTTAAATTGGTCGTAGATTTTTGTACTCGAGTTCAGGGATGTGACTAATTATTATTTTCATTAATATTCAAGCTGTGAAACAGTAAATGGTGAAAAATGTTCATCACAATTCCCCAGAGCCCAAGGTGACACCTTATTGTAACTCTTTTGTCCAAACAACTGTCTAAAATCACAAAATATTCAATTACTGTAACAGTTGTAATAAATAGAGGTAATCCAAACATTTGAGGAAAAAAATAGAATGTGCAGTATTTAAATCTGAAAAATGACACTTGAGAAACCACAACCAAACCATGCTTGCTGTTGTCTGCACCCTTTTACCATGCTGATGTGGTATTTACCAACAAGCCCTTTACCCTTGGCACTTGGCCTTACTGAGGAAGGAAAAGAAGCAACTCTGAGTTCTGCTTGTGCTGTGTTGTGAATGTCCTGAAGTATAGTTCTCACACAGGCACTAAACCATTAAAGTGCCGCCTGTGTTGTGTGGATCAGGAGTAGGGTGTGCTGTAAGCTGATTATTGCAGTATCACATCACAGAGAGCCGCAGGTACATCCAGTTTTGACGGTTTTGACCATTCATTTTATTTTATTTTTTTTAATCAATATCTCGTTTGAATTTACAAGCAGTTGTTGATGTTCAGAAGAAATTTCCTGAAATGAACTATGCTTGCCTGTAGAAGAAATTAACATTATTTGTTCAATCGAAATGATGTGTAAGACTTTAGCAAATAAGTTGATTTATTTAAGTGGGAGTGTGCTAACTAAATATGCTTATTATATCAATCCCATTGTGCCTTTGTTATTAGCATGATAGTGGTCAATCTACGAAGCTGCAGACTGAAATAAAGAATCCCCAGTATCGGGTTAAATGTTAATGGCTGCTAACCTAGGAGTCTTCAGCCTCTAGTCTGCAGAGTGGTCTGAATTCTTAATGGTTCCACACACATGCAGGCACAGCTGTGTTTCCATCACTTTTGGGGACATTACATAGACTTATATTCATTTCCTGGAGATTTACCCTAAACTTAACCTTAAACCAAGTCTCCACCTTGAAATTTAATGATTTACCTAATGATGACTCACATGTTGTCCCCATAAGGATAGTGAGTCCCCATAATGTGACTAGGCAAACAGATTTATGTCCCTACAACATACACATCCACACACACAGTGAGATACACACCTGCACTCTCTCCATTGTGGGGCGCACTTTAATATGATGGTTTGTATCAAATGGGGGCAAATCCAGTAGTATTGATTAGTTAGTGTTGATTGCTGGTTTGACTTCCACAAAACACCCTTGATAGACTTTAAGGATCAGGGGAATTACGCTGAAAGGCCATCCGAATGCCACAATAAGACAAGCTGTAATTTGAGAGACCCCTTTTTATGCCTGAGTTAACAATGAGACTGTATGATCTTGCTTTGAACTTATAGCTTCACTTTTGAATTTGCATAAATCAAATAAGATCCTGTCAACATTTTCTAGCGTGTTGTAAAATCAGTACTTCTACTATGTATTTATGGCAAGATAAGATAAGAAAACGCTTTATTAATCCCCTATAGGGGAGAATAGGGTGTTACAGGCAGCATCACTAGTATCAGGAATATATAAAAGGGACAACAATGAAACACTCCAGTGTTTATTTTTATGGAAAAGATGATGAACAAAATGATCAGCTGTAAAATATTCATTTGTTCAGTCAAAGCACCACAGCTCATTTAGATTTAAAACTTTTTGATTTTGAATAGAATTACTGAGGTTGAAGCTATACTTTTTAAAATTTCATCAGTTCATGTGCCAAAGGGATAAAGTTATTATTGGCATCATAACTAGCTTAATTATTGATAGGTAAAAGCTTTGCTAATGATGAATACATAAAAAAAGAGTATAGTCACTGCTGTGTTGTTCTTACTGGAACAGCAATAAGGAAAATAAGTGAGGGGAAAAAACTGATTTGCACAACACCACTGACTCGCTATCCAGGTTTTGCTGAACCAGCTATACTGGAAATGGCTTTGGAATAAGAAAGAGGAGGTGATGGTGCTTGCACACTGGGAGGAAAATGGAAAGTGGTGGGGCATAAAAGGCACCTGAACTGAGCTGTGTAGCTGTATGGGTTGTGGGAGGTCTTGTGATCTCTAATAACCCTTGTCTGGACAAAGTGGCATAATGAGAAATGGTATATGGAAGTGGAAGAGCAAAGGGCAGGAAGTGGTATTAAACAGTTGAAGAAATGGTACCTGTAGAGGGAAAGGCGGCCATTGCAGCCAAGATTCTGTAACCTTGGATTTAGCTTGTCTAGCCATCTTTGTTTTTCTCATTATCATGAGCTATATGGTATTGTAAGCCTCTAAATCATCTGATGGCTTGAATGCAAAATCTGCTTTGCCGTTTTTGGCAAGCCCTTCACACTTTGTGGAAGCCAAGCTTAAAGTGGGAAGCTATTGCTCCTCAGGAGGCAAAGGATTAACAGAGGTACCTCCGTTAGGCCTAGATAAGAATTACAGCTTATATGGAATATGTGACCAGCCACAAGAAAACCAGCAACAAGTCTCCCAGGGGGCATTTTGAGTTATTTACAGATTCTGAAAGTGTAGTTTCTAAGCTTTCCAACTATGTCTAACACATGGAAATCTGAAAATATTTGAAGAAGATGTGGCCATTTGAATGTAGACAGTGATTCTCACCTACCAGGGGAGCCAGGTAACACAGTGCTGCTCATTGCATCTCATTTACATAAGTCCAACCCCCTACTGGTCTACCTATCAGTGACATCTGGTATCTGTTAGCCTGCAGGACAGGACTATTGTAGTAGTTTAAACAATGGCTATCAAATGGAAATGGAAATTCTTTTTTTACAAAAAGCCCCTGAATAAAAATGAAAAGCAAGAAGGGCAATATACTTACGAGTTAGAAGGAGCAAATGTAGATACTCATTTCTAATATTAAATAAAATAAAATAAATTCTGTCACTCTGTGAGTGCAAGTCAACTTTATTGTCAATGCTGCTGTATGTACAGGACATTAACAGAGGCCGGCACTTGATGATCATAAACTCCACAAGGGGTGAACAGTGTCTACAAATCACCACTGCATCTTGACACCAAGCATCCCTGATATAAACACAGACCCTGCCGCCGTGGGTCTTACCTCCTTCAATGAGGGCTCTGTCTGCTCGGTAGCATGTTAGTCAGTCCAGCTGGATGGCGGAGTCCGGTATGCTGTTATTGAGCCACGTTTCCGTAAAAACGAAAACACAGCACTCTCTCACGGTCTGCTGGGTTGATCTCAGAAGGTGTATATAGTCCAGTTTGTTGTCCAAGGAGCGTACATTGGCAAGTACGATAGATGGTATAGCCGGCTTGTGTGGATTCGCCGCTAGCCTGGCCCAGATACCTCCGCGTTTTCCCCGCTTCTGCCTCCTCTCGCACCGCCTGCAGCACTTCCTCTGTGGGTGTGCTGCAGTAGTGGGGGTTGGTGTCAAAATGGGCTGCCGGAGTAGGCCGAGGTCGAGTAACTCCTTAGCTTGTGCCGGGTTTAATTTGCAGATTGCTGCGTTGCCGATGTCAAAACGAGTCCCACAGTTGTATGTGCGCATAGACAAGCCCGACGAAAACATAAAATCACTCAAACACACCGACGAAGACAAACATGTAGACACCATATTATCGGGACAGAGAGGAGCCACTGCGTCCGCACCCACCGCCATCACTACTACTACTCTTCATTGTATTCTTCATCGTCTTCATCTTCAGCTAAGGTCAACTGTAGATTAGGGATGTTCTCCAGTGTAATGCAGTTGCTCTCGTCGATTTCTTCAGTTTCATCTTCTAGTTCCGGTTCAGAATCAGAAGTGAGATCGTTGTCGGCATAACCAGAAGTTGCATAAGTAGCCATGTGGTTCCTTTTTAATGTGCAGCTGATTGGCCGAAAAAAGAACAGAAGCACGTGAATAGCCAAAGAAAGCCAGTATGCTAGTTTACTGTTGAATCGCCACACCCCCAACTAGGACTGAGGATTTCCTCTAAAACAACCCAAATTCAAATGCAAAGTTTATGGTTTTAAGGCCCCCAATACTGTTATTTGAAACATGGAGTGGCTTCTTCATGATTTCAACTTACATATTCTGCAAAAAAAACAAAAATCACTAATTTAAAAAAAAAAAATAATAAAAATTTCTTTGTTTACACAACTTGCACCGGGCCGACTTGTTGCTGGTTTTCTCGTGGCGGGTCACATATATAAACACAGATATTTTTCATAAGGGCTGCCATTAGTTTTTTTTTAATATATATATGTAAATATCTGGCATTTTCTCTTGTTCGACCCTCCCTGGCCGCCTGTGTAGAGCTTGTTAGCAAAAACCGCTACTACACCTTTCTACCTCACACCTCTGCTTTCCCTCTTTCAGTGTGAACACCAATTAAATGTTCATGTGATTTGCGAGTTGCTGACCTTGCATGACCCTCATTGGAAGAACAGCTCTCAACCTGGAAAGAAAAACCATCTCCACAGTTAATCATCTTGTTGTCCCCAAATAGAGCAAGGTCCTCATATCGGGAGTGGATGGAAACATGATGCATCACAAATCCTCCTTCAGAAAAACTGAAAGAAAGCTCCCAACGCCTAACCACCCCCCACCCCCACCCCCACCCCCCTGCTTCCATCGGCGCCTCCAGCAGGTCATTGCATCTGTCTGATATCCAGTGCCTCCTTTGAAAGTTTCACAGGCATCTCACAGGGTTTTTAAAGCTGTCACTGCTGATGGATACAGTTGGGACTAGGAGGAGGTGGTGTCTTCTTCTCTGTCATCACCTCTCTCATCTTGACTTTTCTTCTTCTCTGTTTTTTGCAACAGCTAAGAGGGAGTAGAATGTAGGGGGGATCCACTGGTGTTGCCAGGCCACTTAAGCTCCTTCTCCTGCAACAATAACAGCAGCGTCAGCCCACTTCTCAGACCCATGCATTCTCTTTCCTTTCAATTCTGCAGTGCCAGGCGGAGAGGAATTAGTGTGTGTGTGTCTCTGCTCAAAACACCCCGAGGTCTCAGATCAAATGAGATCGGTGCTCCTCTATATTTTGCATGCTGTGACGTGATAGTACAGGCCAAATGTGTGTTCAAGTGTGTGTGGGTGGGTGGGGGGCTCATGCAATGCAGATGTGTCTTGTTGTTACATCGAGAAACAATGTCAACATGAATAATTGAAGGGATCAACAGCAGATATTAACAATGAGTCACACAGTATGGGGATGTACTGTTGAAGCCGCAGACGGCAAAATGTGTTTTTATGACGATGCTTGTGTGTGTGTGCATACAGGTGTGTGTGTATCATTCAGTAGTAAGATGACTACTGAAGGCTCAGCCACAAGGCTTAGTGTTAATCTAAAGAGATATTCTTTATCAACATGAGCACATTGCAGACATTCGGAGATGGAGCATGGCGATTACATTTTGCTCCCATCTCTCCGTTCATAGCTACTCTTTCCTTTGGCCTTTTTTTTTCCTCTTTCAAAAGTCAATCAGTAAGTCATATTATGTGTAAGGGTGTAAATTTATCAATGATTTCCACGTATGAGTGTCTGTGTGCTCACACACACTTCTCTTCTTCCTTTACCTCAAATAGCCAGATTAAAAAAATAAAAAATAAACGTCTATCAGCTCTTGAATGTCAAGATTCCCTAATTGTTGGTCTCAGTCTCTGCAATTCCCAGATTGTCCTGCTAAGGTCGAGGTGTTGAAATGGAAATGCAGAAAAAAGGGACAAATCAGGTGCACATAAGTATGCAAACAAACCCACAGCAGTTGTTCAGTCTCTGAGCTGTGACAGGGGCCACCTAGGTGGCCAACAGACTGGTCATGTTGTTCTTGTTGGGGCCTTTGGAGGGGAGGCTTTGGGCTGACCTTGTTTTATCGAAAGCAGGTAATTGGCAGTAAAGCTTCCAAGCACTAAAAGCTAAAAGCTAAAGAGCTGTGAGTGCTTTCTCCTGATTGTCTTCTAATGGTTTCAAATTAGCCAAGCATAATCGCACGCCTCTTACACACTTGCTGCAGCATCACCCCTGCAAATGTCACATTGAGAGCCAGTGGGGGGTAAATGTATGAGGGAGCAATATGAGCCCAAGGGGAAAAACACAAAACATGTGATATGGTATACACAGAACAGATGACAGTATAGATGATGTATTGCTCTAGGATACTGTAATGTCTTTGATATAAAACAACTGTAACTGTGCCCTTGCTTTGCTTGTTAAAAACATTCTTCACATAAACCCCAAAATGTTCTTTTATTTTGACACTGTTTCTTATTTCTTGTCCATAAAATCACACATATCTTGATAGTTTAACCTACAGTCAAAGTTCAAAGCTGTCTCATGTTGTTTATTGTTTCCTGTACGTATGCTAAAGGGTGGAATAGAGTTTGGTGAGGTAATCCTGGAATCGTAATGAACACTTTAGCTTGACTATAAAGCAATCTGACAGAGTCCAGGTGGACGAGGCTGCGTCCTGTATTACCTGCTGCCTTCCCCGCTTCTGTTCAAAGGCTAATTTCATGCTCAACACGCCTGCATCTGAAGTGGGCCGAGCAAGATTGTTGGCATATTTTTGATACATCAGAGAATGGACCACCTGTGAATAGAAGAAATGGAGAACAGAGGGGGGAGAAATGCAGAATGGGAAAGACAGGGGACTGGGAAAATTTGTTACAAGTGTTACAGAATTTTTGTGGCAGATGCAGCATGACAGGTTGGTCTGTTTGGTCTATTTCTATCCAGCAGTTCTTCTGTTATTTTTCAAGTATTGGTCCAGTCTCTTCTGAGGTTGGCAGTGTTGCACTCTGTATCACCAACCAGGGATGTTTTTTTGTTTTTTGTTTCCTCTGTAACTTTCAGGTCAAGCATTTCAGTTGAGTACAAAGTGTCCACTATATGAACCACTCTCCCCTGTGTTGTGTTTTTTAAATTGGGCAAGCCCATTGTCCAACTGTCAAATTAAACACCTTTGTTTTGCTGAATCACATTTAGCCAAATCTCGCCCTTTTGTTGTAAATGAGAGTGTTTGTCCAGGAGCAGGTGTGAAACAGGTGGGATTTACCATTGCTCATGGTACATCGTCATGTATATGCTTGTGATTTAGCCAAGTAGGACATGTTCCTGGACAAAGGCATGAGCCAGAGTAGCAGTAGTCCTAGCAGTAGTTGTAGCTCCCCAGTAAAAGCTAGTTAACACCCACCCAGGTTTACAGTCCCTGTACAGGGACTGTGATGCATCATAAACAGGTTAAAACCAACAATAATAGGTATGAAAAGCACATTATGCATGGCTGACTTCACAAAACGATCAGGCGGCATTCTTTTGCCACAGAAAGGTGGGAAACTAAGGTCGTACAGTAGGGTAGAAATCAATGGACATACAAACAGTGATTGTGAGATATTAACATCGGAGGGAGAGCACTTTCAGGAGGATCTACAAAAGCACAAGTAGCCACAGTAAATAAGAAAGCAACAGGACAAAACTGGAGAAATGGGACAGAGAAAGGGTGAACAGAAAGCATGCACTCAATGCCAGGAGAGAGAGCGCTCAGAGAATGTGTCCGCACGTGTTCATGGTGATGATAATTACACCATAAAGAAAGCACTTTTTAAAATAATATAAATGGCAAATACAGAAGAAAACAGACATCAAGATGCAATCTGTCCAGTTTAGAAATAAAAGTAAGTAAAGATTTTAAAATCAAAGATGAAAAATGAATAAAAGATATGGACCAAGGCCTTGATCAGTATCAACAAATGATCCAGGGTCAACATGGCGATGTGGGATGCTGATCCAGGAACATGTCCTACTTGGCTACGTCACATGGTGTTATGATGCACACCAACTGTCCCACTGGTACCAACTGTACCAAGTGATGTAAATCCCAGTGATACTGGGCTGGATTTTCAGCATCACTCAACTGAGAATTTGGTGGACAAATTACTTTATAAAAATGTTCACAGCTGCAGGATAATGTTTATTTACATTAAAAAAAAAAAAAAAAAAAAAAAATTTTAAAAAGCTCAGTGTAATTGCTAAAACATGAATTGGTGATTTTGGACATTTTCTGTCATTCACAGCAGATTGCCTCATAATAGACTTTTCTTAAAATGAATGAATCTCTACAGTCACCAAAACTCAGGCTTGTACTCTATATATTTCTGTAATATACTTTATATTATGTTACACATTACTGTGTTCCCCTTACACTATGTCTCATATCCCAGACTATATTCCACCATGCTATATTTTACTATTATATTATGTTAATATATTATATTGTTTGATTACATTCTCTACTTGTTTTCTGTTATAAATCTATATTAATACAGACAAACCCTAAGCATCATTAATTATGGCACATATCATATGTTATTAATCCCAACAACCTTGTATTTTGTCTTTAATTGGTCTTATACAGTTGTTGTTTTTTTTGTTGTTGTTGTTTTCATTCTTTAGGCTTATATAGCTCTTTTTACTTCCTTGTACTGCAGCAGCAACCCCTCAGGGCATCAGTAAATGCTTATTTTATATTATCTTATCTTATATAGTCCGTAATGAAAGGAGATTGAGTGGTTAATCATGCAAAGGTACAAGTTTAGCACTTTCATCGCCTTCCATTTCTTTCCACAGAGAATAACTTGTCTCATGGACCATGGAACAGCCTTTGGCTCTCTGTCTCTCTGTCTCTCTGTCTCTCTCGTCTCTATGCACAAACCTAAAATCACAAACACATTCCTGCCTAATTACTCTGGCTCTCTCTGCATCTCTCTGCTCGTTCTCACTCTCTGTCTCTTCTGTCTTTCACTCTCTTGTCTTTCTTTCTTTGAAGTTTGAAATTAGAGTGAAAGCAAGGTCAGAGTATTTATAACATTTTCATTAGAGCTTTATTATTTTTGAGGAATTGGAAAACCAAACCCAAGCAGGAGATCATTAGCCGGATGATCAGTTTGTGTCTGTTTTTTGTTTTCTTCCTGGGGGAGACCTGCCAGACCTGCAAAGGAAAATGCTCCTGCATACTGTAGCTGGCAATGTTTCCAATGAATGGAAATGAATTGTAATTGGTGTCTGAACGAATGAGAAAATAAAGCCTCTAAGGTGGAGAGGTCCGAGTGTATGTGACAGTGAGTGTGCACCTTTATATCGTACACAATTTGATGTTAAATGTGGAAATGTGGATGTTCTTAGCCCATGCCTGTGGGTCACACTAACCCTACTGCAGAGAAAACATTAGCAGAGAGTGCAGTGTATCTCTATGGAATTCATCCACCCTGCAGTTGCAGAGGTGAAGCGCTTTTCAAACAGCTGCCCTTTCCAGCAGCGTTCCTTGAAGGCTGACCTGTGACCTAGATAACAATTCCTTCCTTTCTTCTCCATCCTCCCTCTTCTTTCCTGATAGCTGGACACCAAGCTGTATATGGCTGCAAGAGCTGAAATGTCATTTGCACTTCTCTCCTTCACCACCATCTTCCTTTCTTCATCTCCTTCTCCTTTTCCATCTTCCTGTCTGGTCCCTCCCATTTATAGAGGTGACAGGGTTATCAGAGTAGGAGCGCTTGTTTCTTACTCGATCCATTTTTATCTACACCTCCCAGGATTAATTCTCCAACCAGACATCCTACTCAGCCAATCAACTTTCCCACCCCGCCCCACCCCACCCCGCTTTAGTTGTTTTTGAGGGGGAAAAAAGCCAATTGGATTCTTTGTCACCTCAATCGAGTGCCTCCGCCCTGCCATCCTCCCTGCTCCATCTCCTCATATCTGGAAAACACATCTTCATTTTGGCTTGGTGATTTGACTACAGCAATAACTCTGTATGACTTCATTTAAAATGCTGTTTGGCACAATTGTGAAAGTCTTGTCAGTTGGTATTAGAGAGATGGGTTACTTGTGGGGATTGTGTGTGTGTGTGTGTGTGTGTGTGTGTGTGTGTGTGTGTGTGTGTGTGTGTGTGTGTGTGTGTGTGTGTGTGTGTGTAAGAGAGAGAGAGGGGGGACACTGTTAGTGATGCTGTACAGAGACAAAGTCTCAATAATAACCTTGCTGGAGAAACAATCTGAAAGAGACAAACACTGAAATATTGTTTCTTTGAAAACATGGTCGATATGAAGGAAAGGGGCAGCTTTATTTCAATTCAACACAGCAACTCCTATCAGATTTAGATTGCGTATAAATTCCCACATGATGCAGCTCTCGCAAATGTGTTTACAACTTGGAACTCTTAAATGCTTTCACTATAGATTTTCCATATGTGGTTTTGTTAGTCACATAGTCAGGCAGGCAAGTACAGATTTTCAGTTGTAAATCAAGATAAGTCTTTAAAGCGTCATACAGGTATGCACCAAAATCACGAAATGAACCTGGAAACCTCACGACAGGAGGAAGCCACTGTACCTGCTGGCATGGATAACACCCACAACATTAGTACGAGGAGAGCGCATTCTTTATTGTAGGGCCACTGAGTAACTTTAATGGAGCAGTTGGAGTTTAAGTGCCCTGTTTACGGACAAATTGACAACAGTTGTTGAGGGCTGGCAGTCTGTTACTTTCCAGGCAGCTTTTTGCAACTGATTGTGCTGCTGTTCACACTTTTAAGCAGGTAACCCATAAACTTAAATGCTTTACTTCCCAACCCTGTTTTTAAAGTGTAAATAATTTGGATGGCTAAATAAATGCAAATTGGAGACTTGAGAGTAGAGTCTACTATTTAAATCATGGCAATCGAGGTTTATTGCACGACCATGCATGTGCAAGTCAAAGCTGCACAGTCTTTGTGTTTTCCAAGACTGCCATTTTGACACTTTTCCACCTCCTTAATTCACACTTCATCTGAATGACATGCAATATATAGTCTACATGCCCACAGGTGGTAAAGAACGACATCTTCCTTGCTTAAAGAACACACACTGAGGTGCATTGTCACTGGAAATGAGCTTTGCAACCACAATAATATTTTCTTACCAAACAATCTGTTTTAATTCACATGCTTAACATAAAACGACATGTGTACTCATGTGAGCACTGAGCTGCTGATTTTACAATGCTAACTCAATCTGTTATTCTGCAGCTTAAATGCTCCACATTGACACATTATGCAACAACTTCAAAGGGTCAAAACTCAAGCCCAAGAGTCCCAATGGGTTTAAAAATACAGCCACCACTCGATGTCTGGATTCAAAACCGCCTGCCATACATGCAGTACGTACTGATTTGGCTAAAAATTAGCATGTAGTATGTAGTATGCACACAAAAGCAAAATCACTTAATTACATTTTATATTATTATTTAGTTAAAGGATGGGTGTGCTGAGGTAAACTCAGACTGACTTTGAAGTTTGTGCTAGGGTTATTCATAATGTTAAATGATGGAAAGGATTGGAGCATACTGTGTTTTGAATGTGAATTAGTTTGAAGAGTGAGGCTGCAAGGATACAAAATCTATTGCCTTATGATGAAAACTTGATATGCAAGCTTTTTACCATTGATGATTATTGCATTATATATTCTATATTTATGGTCATCTATATTTCTACGGTGATTTATCAGCCACGACCGATCAATGAAATATACAGTTGTATATAAGCAAAGTGGAAAGAGTCTCAAACTGATGAAGGCAAGAGAGCCCAAGACTTCTGGTGAATAAAGCATGGTGCACTGAAGAAGACGTGTTTGATGTGTTTTAATTTTTAAGAAAGTCTTCTAAATTACTTATCACATCCCAAGCAATATTACTCAAATCTAAATACAATATTCTAAGTTAGCAAATGAAAAAGCCAAACATCTTTTCCTAGGTGTCCTTTAAGTCGTGTACTAATAAAACTGCATTATGTATAGAATCACAAAAGGTAGAAGTTCATCACATTCAAAGATAAAACAGCAATAAGTATGAGCTAAAAGTGTGCAGCTCTCGCCTCCTTCATTCTAAGATCTGCTGATCGTGGACAAACATCTCTCCAGAATAGATGCATTTTTATGTTTATGCACATTTAAAAAATACATTTTCATTTTTTTTGGCCATAGATATAGTGAAGTATTGGTTGTGTGCAGGTAAAGGTGCAGTAAATTGGGTAAAATATCATGAAAACGCTAGATAACGTCAGTGTTTCTTGTTTGGAACACCTCCTATGGTTTTCAAAGAATTATTATTCCCTGGGTCAGTTCAAGATATTGGTAGGGTTACCTTGCAATTAACAGTTAAAAGGAAAGTGATTTAGCAAGCTCGTTATCTTCTTTTTGTCTAATTGATGCACAAGGATATTTGAGGAGTATAAATTGTCTTATGAATGACAAGCTGATGTGAATGTGCTCAGTACAGAGCAGGTGCTGAATGCAGGTCGAGTGAACCATACGTATGGCTGCATTTGGTGAACAGTAACTCAAAATTTAAACATTTTTGACTTCGCTAGAATCACAAGTCTGCGTGTTCATGGCAACATGCACCTGCACAAAATATCACAGGCTGAAGTATCCCATGTCACGTCTTAGGTAGATGGCTTGTGAATATCGCAGCCTTACGCCTTTTTGTATATATTATTTTTCATATAAAAGCCAGGACCATCAGAGGATGAAGAAACATTTGGTGTATCGTGGGTAAGACTTTTGGGACTTTGGTTCACCAATAAAAATGCAGACATTTGTCAAATCACAAGGTGTCAGATGTGGAGCATGAAGTTAGTTTACAAGGCAACCCTGTCTCCTATAAAAGTTTATATGAAACAAATTTGCATTCATAATTGCTTGCGCTGACAAACATAATCACTGCCTGGATTATGTTCAGAGTCAATGTTTGTTTGAGTGAATGAGGCCTTACATTTTATGTACCATGCTGGAGTCTCTGGGATGTGGTCCTGGT
Organism: Chaetodon trifascialis; assembly: GCF_039877785.1. NCBI lineage: Eukaryota > Metazoa > Chordata > Actinopteri > Chaetodontiformes > Chaetodontidae > Chaetodon > Chaetodon trifascialis. The sequence goes on along the minus strand of NC_092064.1, from coordinate 8,335,123 downwards.
GGACGGCAGGTGTACAGATTGCAGTGCTGTGACACCAGAAGGTGGGTTTAGGCAACAGAAGCACTTTGGTTCACATTACAACAAATGGCACTTCTCTTCATTACTATTGCTATAGTTTTGATATTTTTGCTTTAACAAGAATTGAATCTTCATGTACGTTCATTAAGGCAACTGCAGGGATTCTTTGAGAGTTCCCCCAAAAGAATACTTTGACTGTACAACCCTTCGCTCATGGTCAGTTCTATGAAGTAAATATCTCTGACTGACAAGATCGTTTATCACAGACATAATAATCAGATGTGGCTTGGATTGCTAAAAACTACATCCAAGCAGAGGCTGGTCATTTTGTTCATAAGAAACAGCGCTGGCGACATGTTGATTGACATGCAGATACACCTGTGGGTTGATGCTTAAGCCTCACCTAAATGCTGGATAGAATACGAAATAGAAATAGAACAGAATAGAATAGAAAGTGGGTAGCTAGGAATGATTAATCCACAAGGGACAACATGGCCTACAGTAAGGTGTGTTGAGCCCACAGGAATGTAGACACACACACATGCACGCATACCTGAAATTAGAATAGTAAATCCACAAATCACAGGTTTAGAGAAGAGAAAAATAAAGTTACACTTCTTCTTGTGCCTGCATTATGCATCTCGCATTTATCACATACCGAAGTCATTGATCATTATTTGTTTTTCTGGTCTCATATCTGTATCTGTATATGCAATACCTCATCCCAACCACTTCACAGTTTGTGAAAACAGTGATGTATGCCCTCTATATCCTCCATGATTGATTGCACCTTAGCTGCTGACTCGTTTTAAAACCAAATGTACGTTCTTAATTCATCTGAGTTGTCGCCAGAGTACAGGTTCCTCCCTCGCTCTCTCTAGGCAGGAGTAGATGGTGATCGCGAGGCAGGATGATCATTAACCAATGTGTTGAGATGAAATAACTCCATGTTACTTTGAACATCAGTGTCACACACAAACAGATAGAAAGGATCCACATTTCACCTTTAAATTTCAGCCTACTTTTCTGAAAGTATGTGTCTGATCCCAGATTCAGTGCCAAGTGTCTGGTGGGTCCCGGTATGACAAGAGAGGCAATCTGTTTTCATGAGCTCAGGTCCCGGGGCAGGAGATTAAATTGCTTATTTGGATCCTGGGTTGAGAAAGTTTACTGTAAGTACCTCTGAGGGCTATAGCAGTTGGAAAATAGGTTCTCCAAAGCTTATCTAAAGTATTCCTTTCAATGAGACGATCAAGGTCAGCTTGTGTTTGCATTTAACCTCTGTTTATTGCCAATAGTATCTATGAAGAGATGGCAAGGGGTGTTATGGGAGCAACGCAGCTGGCATGGTAGACCTTTCATAATTCTGTTGAGTGGAAATATCTTTTCCAAAAGGATAAACAAAACACTGTAGTTATATACACTGTAGAAGTTATATTGATCTTGATCTGTGTGAGATAAAACATGATTTGCTCTTCATACTCAGAAATAATACCACTCTCATGAATCTTGATGTCATTTCTCTTGTGTCTCCAGTTCCAGCCAACATCTACAAGGTGACAGAGGACATCGTAGTGAATGAGGGCAGTAACGTGACACTCAGCTGTTTGGCAAGTGGCAGGCCGGACCCTGCAATCACCTGGCGGCTGCTCAACCCCTCAGGTAAGAATCATCCAATCAGCACTGATTATCATTTGTGTCAGTCTCGATGTCTGGCCAATGGCGTGCCAGATTTCATCATCGTCTGAATTTCACTGGATTGTTTTAAGCAATTACAAGAAGCTAAATCTCTCTTATTAGTTATTATTATCAGAGTATTAGCTCTGGTGCTAGCTCTGTGTTTTTTACAATTTGACATAAATATCACACCACTTTTTCACGCACTGCAACAATAAGCAGAAATCACTCTTTACAGGGGTGGCAGGATATCCACTCATGATGAACATGGAAGTGAAGGATTCTGATTTGTTTCTTCAGTATCAAAGTAGCTCTGTGATTGTTGCCTGCACAGTGACAACAGGAACTGCTAGCAGCCAGCAACATGAATTTCCAAAACACAGATATATACATGAAATAAAAATCCAGTCGAAGGTAGTAACATTCAGTCGTGTCAAAACACAGCCACTTGTAGAAATGCGATGACTCCATATCACAATCCACCTCCACTGGTACCTATAATCCTGTGGGGTCGCCTACACATGCTGTTGTCAAACTTCATACAGAAAGCAGTCGTTATGGAGCGCTCAAGGACAATGGTTTTGAAGTACATGATAAATGCTTAGCTGAGTGGATGAGGCTTCAGCTTGCCAAATTTTGACATAATAGTAAGAATTTTGCAAATGTATCCAGACAAATGGTTGCACTTGTAGATTTGCAAAGTAGACTTGGCCTTGGCCAGCTCATCGAGTGTCCTACTCGTCACCGCATATTCTGATATTGAAACCTGGGGCTCTATTTTCGACTCCGCCACTGGCAGTAGTATTTTCGTGCAGCGCAGGCAGGCGCACAGTGCACTTGAGGTGAGCCACACAGGTGCACCAGGATGGGCGTTGCGGCACAGTAGGGGGAGGTGTCGGCATAATGAGCCGGCGCATTTGGATTTTCGTCCATTTCGGTCTGCGCCGGCGGCGCAAAAGTGCGCTGAATGCTCGCCACCCCAGACCTGGTCAACTCTGTATGCCAGCGGCGTACCGCCAGGCAAGTGGATTTTTGTAAACCAGCGGAGTCATGCACTCACGTCACCAACACCTCACAGTCAGGTTTCCACAGTGTCTGACATGTCACTGTGATCAATAATTCGCAACAGCCGCAGTTCAATGCAGCTGTCTGAGTCAGCGGCATACAGCCAGACCTAAATTTCTATATTTTGATCAGTATCTCATCTGACCACATTGCAAGCGCGTTCGGCACGCGTAATGGTCACTCACCCTGACCCTGAACCAATCGGTTAACGTCGCTGTGCCAACAGAAACAGCCGTGGCATCCTACAGAGCATATATACTGCATCTATCTCACAGCACTCGAGAGACAGAGAGAGACGCTATTACCCATGTCATTTCATTCCAAATACAAATGTTATCATTGTAATGCTTAACGTTATTTACAAAGATGGAGTACATCATTGCTTTGAGGAGGATGAGGAGGATTTACCATCTAAGGACCTCATATTTAGACATCAGAATCAGAATCAGAAATTCTTTATTTATCCCCGAGGGGAAATTGTTTTTGTTGCAGTGCTCCTTACAAGAACAGAATTAGAATAAAATTAGAAAAGAAAGAAAAGTGAGAGAACTATATACATAAAAAGCAAATATAAAAACAAAATATTTATATTGAGAATATATATATATATATAAACAAAATATACCACAAAATATAGAACAGAATATAGAACTATATATATATACTGAGAAAAAATAAACAGTATATACAAACGGGTGTGCAAAGTAATACAAACGGATGTCATGAGACCTGAGTGACGTCAGTCTCCTCCTGGGAGAAGTTTGGGAGTTGGACACTTTCCTGTGCATTCTCAGTCATCCTCGAAACTTGCCATGCTCCTCTCCAGCGGCGTTCTTAAAGGTGAGGCGAGGAGCTGCTGTGATTGGTTAAAATTCGACTCGGCTGTGTCAAACCCACTCCACGCCTTCTCCCCTCCCTCTTTCCAAGTTGCGCCGCTGGGTGGGACTGAGATGAGAAGAGGAGATGCGCCGGCGGCGCAGTGCACGAAAATACCAAAGTCTGCGCTGCCACGCCCCATCAGCGCAGCGGACCTGACTTTGCGCCGTGCCTGCACCGCGCTGGCAGCGGAGTCAGAAATAGAGCCCCTGGTGGTGTGTGCAACTTGACAGTGGATGGGAAACTGACAAGCTGTAATAGGGGCCATCTCTAAGGTGCATGCAAATTGGCCAAGAGAACTGTAAACATTTTTGTCAAAACTGTTTTTTTTCACAGACCCTTCAAATGTCTTATCATCTGGACCTCCTCCCACAGCATGCATCTCCTTTAAGAAAAAAATGCATTCATGTGCTTGTTTTTATTGGGGGTTCTCTTTTTTGTTATAGACCCTTCAGACCAACTTTAAATTAATGTGTGCCTCCTCCCATTATATACAATTCTTCATCATTATATCACGATATGACCAAGTGCAATTTTGACCTGTATTTCCCCACTGTTAAACTTCTTCCACAAATCATGCTTTATTTTTGGTTGAATTTCAGTACATGGTTTAAGTCTTGTTATTTTGTATTTTGTGGGCAAATATGAGTATAAATGCAGTGGAAAACACAGAAAATGAACTCCCCATGTAGGTCCTGCTCTCCTCCAGCAAAATGTGAATACAGATAAAAATACTAATATTTTTGTGAAATAAACACTCACAGAAAGAGTTACTAGCCTTGCATTAGTACGCATGTGTTTATTTAACCATGAAGAGTCTCTTCGAAAGTAGGTTCTCATGTATTATAGCCATGTTGATGTTTGCACATGCTGTCAAAGTGTGCATATGTTGTGGGTTGGTTCATCTCTCCATATATTTGCATTCAGATAGTGCCAATACTGTTGCTTTGGGATTTAATCCAATTTCAGGGGGAAGAATGATGTCTCCCACTGCCGATTAGCTTGTAGTGTGATGGATGGAGATGCTCTAGTTGACAACATCTCAGTTTGAACAGTCTTGTGCTGATTGAAAGCCATTCTATTTATGTGTCTTTATAAATGACTATGTCATTTTGTCAGCTCTCCAGACATGTTTCATCAGAGCTGAACAGCGTCGATGGGTGTATTTGCCTCTTTTGTCTGTTTGCATTAAAGGAGAGCGATATGTTCAGACAAAGCCTGGGAGCCATATAGATCAGACTAGCTGCTTTACAGAGCTGAAAGTCTTCATTTTATTCCTGCAAAAGTCAAGTGAAGCCCTCAAAGTTAGATAGGCAGCAAAGTTACTGTAGGTGAAGCTTCTTTGTAAGTTTAATGCTCCAATGAAATGGATGGACACCTGGATATAGAGGGAAGGAAATAGCAATAGCCAGTAGTAGATTTTTAAAGCTGCCATGGACTGGGCTTTAGTAACTACTCCTCTACAAGTTCTGTACAATTTCTTCTTCTTCTTCCTCTTCTTCTTCCCATTTTTTATGTTTTGTTGACGAAGTAGTAGGCAGACCATCTTTGACAAGTTTTTGTTTTTTACTGAAACAGTGTGACAGAAGGAAAATCCCGTCAGCATCATGGCAGGAACGGAACCTGTAAGTCTACACAGGCACATGTGACTTCAGAGATGGGGGTCCCACACCAAAGTCTGGCTCTGTTATTTCGTTGTTGTTCTGCGGGTGTCTTTCCCCCAGAATCCATAAGTCTAACCCACTTCGAGAGCGTGTGGGGGACTGCTGAGAGAGATAATGATGTCTGGCAGCATGTGGTGCTTCACGCCCTCGCCTGCCTAGGTGGTAACGCCGCTTCGCTCTGCTAGCGAGGCTCCCAACTATTTGCTGGGACTTCAGATGTTTCTTGAGTCATAAAATGCCAGTCCATGTCAGCACTCAAGTCTTTTATCCAGAGCTGAGTCAAGACTCAATCCTGCAGTATGAGGATCAAGCTCAAGTCTCCATAGAAAAATTGGCTATTTTCACAAATTCACTGCTGATGAACCAGATTTTTTATATATATAGTTATAAGGGTATAAAGCAACCACTATTGACATTACTTTCTTAGCTTCTTGCATCTCACTCACATAAAACAACAATAAACTTGATTTACTGCTCAGCAGAGTCATCAATCTAGGTAGATAAACAAAAAACAGAAATTAAGATGACCAATGAATAAGTATTGCATCTTTTGACAAATAATTCGAGCTACCTTGTGTCTTAAAACAGACTCAAATTAGCAGCTGGCTACCATTTGCCACTTGAAGCAAATTGAAAAAAAAAACAAAACACTTGACTATTAAAGTCAAACACATTGTGAATCACAGTTCAAACAGAGTTAATGAAAATCCACTCATTCAGAACATCTAAGCATCCAGAAGAGCAGTGCCATAAGGTCAAGGCTAGCTGTAATGGCTAATACTGATAGCAGGTGCTCACTCTGATTAGGTTAGATTAGATTGACAAAACAAAATTCATCAAGAGTATTTACAATGTCAAATTTGTAACTAGACTGCGACTCAGGCATGAGTCACAGACTCGAGTGCCAAAATCTGGCAGAAGCTCATCCTTGCATAACCACATGCATATTCATATTCAGCCTGGCAACTTTGTGGACATGTTGCAGTGCACCAATGTGTGAAAATTCAATGGAACTCATACACTCCAGTGACTACATGATTCACTCTGAGTTAACCCTGACCGCTACCTGTCCTTAGTTCAAACCTAATTCTAACCTAATGCCAAAGACTTAACCATGAGAACCTGCCAAAATCACTTTATTTAGCAAGTGTCCACACTCGAGTTGTCAGGAGCTCAAACTCATTCTCACAAGACAGCACACAGATACAAACACACTCATACAGAAAATCTTCTATTATATCTTCTTCAAGCTATGTGAGACAGCAGTCCTCCAGATAAAAAAGTGAAACGTGAAAATCAAAGTGAAAACAACTCAGGGCTGGTTTAAAATACTTCAGGCAGTATCATCCAGTGGGTCCAACCAAGGGATCAAGCCCCTCCAAAGGGTCACAAGATAACTCTGAGAGGTCACGATATGATCAATGGGGGGAAAGAAGAAAGTACAGGTCTGATCTGTTGTCAGTTTTTGGACTCTTTCCAATGTTATTGTGAATTATTGATTACATTTACCCCTGTGCACCTCAACATTTATTGAAATGAAACAATGTGAGAAGTTTAGAGGGGAAATGTCTCTTTTGTGGAACTGTTCACAACTTAGACATCATTGACATCTTAAATATATGTCAAAGAGCCACAACCAGGAAGAGATCACAGGGCAAAGAGACAGGAAAGCACCAGCTTAATCTTTAACAATGTGTTTTACTATACACATACTATGTATGTATAGACTGTCTTTTACTGTCAAAAATGTAATGGTAATGGTAAAAAGTAAATGGAAATAATCAAGTAAAGTACCTCAAAATGATGCTTGAGTAAATGTAATTAGTTATTATCCACCAGTGGCCTTAATGAGAGCCACCCAGAGATGTTGCTCTGTCAGACAGATGATACACTATGGGCTCTATTTTCAATTCTGCCACCGGCGCGGCGCAGGCTGAGCACCCCGCACAGTCTTATTTTCATGCAGCGCAGGCAGGCGCACGGCGCACTTGAATATTTTGGTAAACCGAGGCGCACAGAGGTGTGCCAGGATGGGCGTTGCGGCACAGTAGGGGGAGGTGTCGGCATAATCAGCCACCGGATTTGGATTTTCGTTCCATTTCGGTCTGCCCCGGCGGCACAAAAGTGCGCTGAAAACTCGCCACCCCAGACCTGGTCAACTCTGTGCACCAGCGGCACACCGCCACTGCACTCACATCACCAACACCTCACAGTCAGGTTTCCACAGTGTCTGGCATTTCACTGCGATCAATTATTAGCAACAGCCACGATTCAATGCAGCTGTCTGAGTCAGCACATACAATCAGACCTAAATTTGTATATTTTGATCCGTATCTCATCTGACCACATCGCAAGCGCGTTCGGCACGTGTAATGGTCACTCACCCTGACCGAATGTACACAGGTGAAACAGGGATGAGAACTAATCAGTTAAGGTCGCCTTGCCAACCAGAAACAGCCGTGACATCCTACAGAGCATATATACTGCATCTATCTCAGAGCACTCGAGAGACAGAGAGAGACAGACGCATGGAAAAAACGTAAGTGATGATGTTGTCCGCTGTTACCCACGTCATTTCATTCCAAATACAACTGTAATCATAGTAATGCTTAACGTTATCTACAAAGATGGAGTACATCATTGCTTTGAGGAGGATGAGGAGGAGGAGGCCGAGGATTTACCATCTAAGGACCTCATATTTAAACATATTTAGACGTCAGTCTCCTCCTGGGAGAAGTTTGGGCGTCGGACACTTTCCTGTGCGGTCTGAGTCATCCTCGAAACTTGCCATGCGCCTCTCCAGCGGCGTTTTTAAAGGTGAGGCGAGGAGCTGCTGTGATTGGTGAAAATTTGACTCGGCTGTGTCAAACCCACTCCACGCCTTCTCCCCTCCCTCTTTCCGAGTTGCGCCGCTGGGTGGGACTGAGATGAGAAGGAGGAGGAGATGCGCCGGCAGCACAGTGCACGAAAATACCAAAGTCTGCGCTGCCACACCCCATCGGCAAAGTGGGCCTGACTTTACGCCGCGCTGGCGGTGGAATCGAAAATAGAGCCCTTGGTGTTTTCCACTGGATAGCTTCATTATACTGTAAGTGCACTGTTTTCAGGTGTTTCATGAGAAATGATGTAAAGAAAAATAATCTGCGTGACCTAGACAGAAGAACAAACTCAACAAAGCCATGTTGACACCTAATGCATTTACAAAAGAGCTCCGTCCACCAATCAAACAGCTCCTGCTGTCTATAACTTGCAAACGTGCCAGCCTTTTGTTGTCTGTGCTGTTGTTACTGTTGGAACACCCCACCTCCTCTTTGTTGTGGTTGCTCAGATTAAATGTTCTTTTCTTACAAATCACTAAAATAAGCTCCTTAAAAAAAAGCACAGTGCCCAGCTCCCATCTGTCTATGTGACTGTTAACTGTTAAGAAGACCAGGCCAGAATGTTGCAGGAAGAAAATGAAGTGAATATGGCCTAATAATAACATATTAGTTTGATGATTTACCTTGTCAGCATTTAGAGCTGCTATGATTAGTTGATTCATCAATTGTCTGTAAGCAGAAATTTAAATTGGAGCTCTTTTGAGTATTGATGATTTCTGAATTTTGTGTAGTTTTTTAAGAACAAATGCCAAAATTGTCTGCTTCCAGCTTCTGGCTCTCTTAGTCTTCCAGAAAAATATTCTGAATATACTGGGGGTTTTGGACAGACAGATCACTTAAAGAAGGCGGCTCTAGGAAACTATGATGGGCATTTTTATACCATTTTCTGACATTGTATGAACCAAACAATGAATCAGATAATGAGAAAACAATTAACCGATTAATAGATAATGAAAAGAATCATTAGTTGCAGCCACAGATTTAAGCACACCAGCAAGTTTATATAACCACAGTGTTTGCAAGCCCACTGAAATACATATACTAACATACAGACGTAAACCCAAGCAGGTGATGCCATTGTTTAATCTTATGTTCAAATGTTTTTAGGCTCAACAAGCACTTCATGCCAAAGGAGAGGCTAAAGGAGCCGGCAAAGAAATGTTTTAAGTCAAACTGACAACACCGTAAAAACTCCAGACGCAGCAAACCAAACTGAGTATAACAAGCCAAAGTCATCAAACTGCAGACTGTAACAAGCCAGCTCTGGAATATGCCTGTTGTAAAGTTTTGCCTGTTAAACTTCTTTTCTCAGGGGTTCAGTAAAACCTGAAGCAATCTTATACAATTCATATAACCTTAGTGACAAATGATGCCTCCAACGCTGGCGTGGAGCATTTTCGTCCAGCTGTCTAAATTGGTATTCCATCCGAGGATTTGTTTATGAGATAGTTAATAGCAGGGACTCTCATGGTGTCCGCGGTGATTACGTCTGTCATTTGTTCCTACGGGGCCATCCAGGCTGAAACTGCTCTTTCTCTGCACAATCTTATTTCTCTGTTATTGTTGCCTCTCTCACTCAGTTATCACGAAGCTAATTAGATTATAACTGACGTGTTAGGTTTCTTAATGACAAAACGGCCTGCCAGATAGACTGAGAGATAAATAGAAAGAGCATTTTCAGCGCTGGGGATATGGGTATAGATAGACTCCATCAAAGAAAGGCCTACTGTTTGTGTTTGTCAATGAGAGGAGAAGGCAGGCACGTTATTGCTTGCACATCACTGAGCTACATTTGTAATTAAGGGATTGTGGGACTGAATTGAATGAATTTTCCCGAGGTCTCATAATGCATTGCTAGAGCAGGTCTGAGGCAGAGATTTCTGGACCTGCTGTATCGAGACTGTGCTGAGCCATCAGATGAAATGAGGAACACTGTGGCTTGGTAAATATTACAACCCTTTGAGCATGATCCAAGATGACAATGAGGCAGTAGATGCTTCATTATGAGTAAGGATGTGGACTTTTGTGGGCAGAGCAAACAAGGTGCTCATTAAAGTGCTACATGCACCAGTTCACCCAAAGGGATTTATGTGTTGCTTGGCTTACACTGCCAAAGCAGATAACAAGCAAAGTGTAACAATTACCACAATCACAAATACTAGCCTTAATGGAACTGTGCATAATCATTAACCCTTTCTTTCATGAAGGCTTTGTGAGACAGCATCAGTCATTTCAGTGAGTGCGCCAAAACAATGTGTCCAAAGCCGTCCAGCTGCAGGAATTATGACAGGAGTGAAAAAAAGAAACCAGCTGATGTTCTTATAGAGCGACAAAGCCTCCACAGGGTGGAGGTCGATGTGGATCGGCCAAAATAACGCGCCCATTCCCCAAACTTAGTTTTTACCAAGTGATGTCATTGTCACCACAGAGACAACGGTCCCTTAACCTTAACAAAATAGTGATTTTACTCCAAACCACGATGTTTTCCTCACCTTTGAAATTGCTTTGGAACACAGACAAATGCTGTCATCCTGCCAATAGAGCCATCATATCTTGTTTTTAAGTGCAGTTCCAACCCAGGTCAAAAAGTAGTCCACTGTAGTGTATTAGAAATATAATTTAAGTATAGAAGAGTCATTACAAGTTCACTTTTACTTTTTGTGCTTAATCCAAAGTATGTTTGACATGTACTTTTAAAAGGTGTACTTCTAAATGGATGTCATTAAGTTCTAATTAAATTCTGCTATAATATAATATAATATAATATAATATAATATAATATAATATAATATAATATAATATATATATAAAAAGTCTTTTTTTCTTTATTGTAAGTGCATTATAAATTGTACTGAAGTGTATTTAAGAAAAAGGGTACTAAATTACAAATACTTTTAATAGTAATAAGGTATACTTATGTTTAAGAATACTTATTTTCAAGTCCCTTGTAGTACACAGTGAGCATCCTTAATTAAAGTGTTCTTTAATTTCACTTCATTTTAAGTATATTTATGTTTATTTCCAACACATTGGTGATATGATACGGTTGCACTGCAAGCGTTTTTTGAATGTTCACAAATCCTGATTTTCACTTGGTGCACTTCAAGTATACTCAAGTACTATTCTAGTGGTATTAAACGACTACTTGAATACACGTAAGTATATTTGAAGGAGACAAAAAGGAAAAAAAAGTGTACTTAGTATATTCTTCAAAATGTTCTAAACATTTTTTACCAGGGAATTATTCGTATTTTGTCCTTTAATTTCAAAGAGCTGTTGTTTTTTTGCAGTGTTATCTAAGCCTAATAGTCTGCTAACTCACCTCCCTGTCTTTGATGAGATATTTTTTGTATGAATCAATAAGCATTAATGGCTTTTCCCTTGATTCACCTCATCACTGTGTTTCCCCAGGAGAAAAAGTGTTGTTTTATGCTTCCTCTTCACTGCCTGCATAAAATTTGAGTGTGAAAATATTGACTGATATGAGCTCCAATCAGTTCACAATGATAACAAGCTCAAAGACAACAGAACTAACTAAACAAACACACCCGTCATATGTCTCATTACCTGGGTGTCTCATTAAATAGGTTCCTTTGACCAAGGTCACCAAAGCCAGGAAGGGAAACTTTGAAGATCTGAAGCAGACACGATGTGTAATATTGTCCACAGAAGCAGCGGGGCATCTGTTTGACCTGTCTGAGACGGTGGGCTTTCTGTAGGTAGCACACCATCTTGTAGTGCCTGTACTTTTTGTTAGATCCCTTTCTGTTCAACCTCTGTGTGGGCGCTACTGTGAATATTGACTGAATAACTCATTGCTTGGACTTGTGAGGTGGATGATCAATAGAGCATGGAGGGACGGGGAGGAGAGCAGAGGTGAAGGGATATCCAGTGGGATGGGGAGATGGAAGGAAGATTAAAGAGAGGGGTGGGGAGAAGTACAGAGTGTGTGTGTCTGCGTGTGTTTGTGTGTGTGTGAGAGAGAGAGAGAGAGCATAAATACACACGTGTTGCAGTTGTGTGTGTAATAGCTCCACTGTCTGTGTGACATGCATGTGCTGAGACCTGCCAGCATGCTGGTGTTGATCTGTTTAGCTGGCTGGTTCCCAGCTTGAGTCCACCCTTGTTTTCTTTTTAACTCTCCCAGAATAGTTGCTAGAGGTGGTAGAGTGGAGCTCCTGGGTGGTGGGAGGCCAGGAGAATGGCAGCACCCTGTCGGGCACGATAAGGGGGGAAATGGAGCCCATGGCCAAGCAAGGAATCCTTCACTGACTCTCAGACCACCGAAATAGAGGTCAGACAAGTATGAAAAATACACTCCCTCCGGCTGTCTCTGGTGGTCCATGACACAAGGAGGACTCACACAGAGCTGGAAAGAGGAGAAACTGATGGAAGTTATGCTATCCTCAGGGGAGTCGGGTAGGGAAAGAAAGAAAGAAAGAAAGAAAGAAAGAAAGAAAGAAAGAAAGAAAGAAAGAAAGAAAGAAAGAAAGAAAGAAAGAAAGAAAGAAAGAAGATGAGGGACACAGGCAGGGGATGGAGAGGGACAGGACAGAACAGAACAGTGTATTAGTATGCAAACGGCCAGTTTCATTAGATGGGCAATCATTCTTATCATTAGTTATAGTAACTCCAGTAGTTAATTAATGTTCAATTATGCATTTGAGATCTTCTCACCTCTCTGGTGTAATAGAGTTTGTCAGTCATTTAGCACTCCAGGGAGGACAACCACAGTGAACCTCAGACCCACTCAAGCAAAGACACGCACATCTGGACATCTGAGGAGCGTGCAGTGAAAGTAGTGAGATACTGGTGATTGAAATTCAAGTCATAAAGAAGCCTTGCCTTATTTACAATGCTGCACCCTTGCGGCTGAGGGGATGAATGGCTGTGAGTAGTGTCTTGTAACCAAAATATCTATGGTTTAAGTTCCTCAATACCAATTACCTGTCTATCAGCAGCCATGTTTACTGTCACAGTGTCCTTGGGCAATACAATGAACCCTTTAAGGTGTTCTGGATAATAGCCTCAGCTAACTGTAAATGGTAAGCTATGAATCTACCACAACAGTTTCATTGCAACAAAGACATCTGTCCAAATGAATTGATTTGGACCACAGCCCATGCTCCTACGCTATATGATCCGGCTGAATATTGAAGTCATAACCCTTTTATAACAGTGCTTGGCAAGGCAGCCTTTTAGAGGTTTGATGCTGAGTGCCCTTGACATCCCTCCTACGCCGGCCTCGGCTGTGTCGGCCACACTCCAAGACCGGGCTCAGGAAAGTCTCCCCAGGACTGTCACCTTGTCTGGAAAGCTCTCTCCCTCTTCCTCCATGCAACTCGTTGTCTATCCGTCTTCAGCTGTCACTCTGTCTTCCTCTCCCTCATTTTCACTCTCATTGTCTCCTCCTCTTTCCATCATCCTCCCATCTCTTCCTTCAGCAGAGTATGACAGTCACTTCAATTGTCCTTTCTGCACCTCATCTCACTGTCTGGGGAGAGACATGCTGCTAGAGAGCACAGCACAACACACATGCACACACAAATATCTCTGGCTCTCATGGGGAGTGGAGCCGGCAAGAGTGGAGATACATAGGTGCCTCAGTAGCATAACTCCCATGTAGTAGGAGTGGGTGAGCAGATTAGGCAGGAGACACACACATGCACACACACACATCAGTGTGTGCCAAGCTGTCAGTGACAGAGAGTAGCTGACAAGCCTGCTGATTGTGGGAGTGAAGTGTAAGATGGTGACAGGTTCTTGTCAGAGCAACCCAGGTCAAACCTCCCGCTCCATGTCTCCAGCTGTGTGCATATATATGTGTGTGTGCATGGATGTGTGTGTGTGCGTGCGTGCGTGCGTGCATGTGCGTTCAATCAGTTCAACATCAGCCCATTGGGAAGCAAGAGAAGACAGCTGCTTATCTGTCTCTCAGCAGGTCTCAGATCTGCTGACTGTCACTGTTCACTTGTTTGTTTACAATCAGCACCATCAGCAGCTGGTCTGAAATCAGTCTGCTGTCACACAGAGCACAGAACATCATGAGCACAGCTTGCCCTGTGTCTGCCCAGCCTCATTAGGTGTAGTCACCGCTGGGCCGGCTGAACACTGGAACTCACACTTGTTTAAAGTCACAACTGTACAGAAACTCAGCACTTTTTTTCCGGTCCATAAGCACTTTTTCAACAGGCCTGAGTCACACAGCCCCTCAGGGAGGCAGTAGTCTGAAGGAGAAGCGAACTCGTGATTTGAAGGTTTCTGGTTTGAATCCCTGCACAAGGTGAGAAAATAGAGGCAGGGGAGGAGAATGGAAACTTGTGGTCCTCTCTCTGTTTTAGCCTCCTCACTTTGTCCTCACATGCCCTTGAGCAAGCTCCCTGTTGATCCAGTAGAGCTGTTCAGTGGAAGGTACTGAAATAATGTGATCATACTGCTCCCAACAGGTGATAAATGAAAGGAAAAACCTAAATGAGTAGAGAAATATAACAAATGCTTTAAGGCCTTTGCAACCACCAGAACTCACCCTAAGTGCTCACCTACAGGAGTGATGCGTTAGACAGTGCTGTCTTCCACAAATGAGGGAATCTGCTGGGAAAAAGGTGTCCATCTCTCTAGTAAAAATTTTCATTCCCAGAGCATCAAATACTAAAGCTTTGTCAGGCCCCTCTGCATCTCATACAGATGCACAAGGTACCCTTCAGCATCTGTGTGAGACACTGTGCACCCATCTGTGGTAATATTAGATGCTCAGAACAAAGGTGATGTTTTAAGAACAAGAAAGTCTGCAAATGTAAGAAGTTGGAATGGATGGATAGATAGATGCACAAGGTACCCTGTGCATCTATATGAGACCCCAAGGGACATGGCAAAGCGTTGGTATTTGATGCCCTTGGAAAGAGATCAGGCTCGCAGTTATGTTCTAAAATCAGGACTGAAGGAGGACTGAAGCTGTTCCGGAGACTCCTGAAGGAACAACATCTTTCAGAGAACTGAATATGGACTATACTCACAAGAAGAGCTTTTGCATGCTCCTCCTCCAGTATTGTGTATGTAGTGTTTTATAATGGGCTTGAGCTGAAACCTGCAGTGTGAGCTGAACACATCAATGAGGACAATTTAATGAAGGGCATTTCTTGATGTAACGAGACAATATGAAATAATCATCATGTTGAGATCAATCTGGCACATAAATAGCCTTCAGATTGAGATACATGGTTTGTTACAGAAGCACTGAATGAGTCTGAATACTGATAATTATTGTCAACAATTCTCACACTGTAGTCTGTAGCTGTTTGGAAAAAAAATTGTTTTAAACAGAACACATCGCAAGAAATTATAAAACCTGCAAATAGAAGAAACATTATCGCAAACTGCTAATTACCAATAAAATTAGCTTCAGACACGGTTTGCTTATATTTTTCCAATCTGTGTGCAGACAGTGTAACCTTCCCTAATTAGGATACTGACCACTGTTTGAGGAAAGAAAATCTAATAGTTGGACAAAAAAAAGTTCAATATTTTAAGGAAGAAGTTGCAAAATTATATTCTGAATTTTTGTCTCATAAAACTTTAACTCAACTGTCAAACCATTCTCATCCTTTTGTAAAATGTAATGACTATTCTCACAGCACTGCAAATAATATCTCAACATCTTAAAACATTTTTCACAAAAGCCAAAGAGCAGTCCTAATATCTTAGCATATTATTGGATCTGAAACTGGTAAAGCTCTATAAGAGCAAGATATAGTTAAACAGTTCTACATGTGTGACATGAAGCAAAGACACGTGTCAGTTGAATAGAATAGAGGTCTTTTTGCAAGAGACGAGTGGTGTACAAGCAATTATGCAGGTGCTACATTCAGTAACTAAATAAAACTGAGAGTCATGATCGTACATGTGACAAGGGTAGAGCCTTCGCCTGCTGGCAGCACATCTCATCACATGCACACACATATGCATACACATCCTTGTAAGGTCTGTCTTCATTTGCACCTTCTGACGACATTCATCCTCCGAAGCCAAACCTCAAGCCTTACATGCAGAGACTCAACATAATTCTGAGTTTATCTCATTGTCAGCGTGAGGCTCTGACATGAGGAAGTGTGGGTGTACGAAGGATGCATGACAGAGAAAGGAAAAGGAGGCAGCGCAGATGACAAACACAAGCCCATTGAATCTATCCAGACAGTAATGAGAAGTCTTCCCACAACAATAGGCTCGATCCGTTTATCAGCCAAGTGTAAGAGAAAGCAGACAACGCAACTACCCTTCATGGGAATTCAATCACTAAACCCTATTCTGTTTTATCAACAATTAATCTCCTTTTAAAGCCTCAGACAAGCAACCAAACGTTATACAGCGCTATACAATGTGCTGCCACACAAAGAGAAACCACACCGAAGCTGCCTCAAAAAACAACAAAGGCATAAGAAGAAGAAGGAGAGAGTGGGAAAATGAGATAGAGAGAGGAATGACAGCGTTCAGAAGAACAGACTGCTGTACCGCTCCGCCGTGCGTATCATTTCTTCGGCTCAAGAAGCGGCAAATAAACAGCCGTCTTGTTTTTGGCTCAACACCTGTGTTTTTTCTGCGCCGCCAGCAGCAGTGGCAGCAAATGGCTTGTGAATAGAAGTGGAAGTTCTCCTTTTGTCCTCAGCCTGCTGAAAAGATATTGTTCATGTAGGATCTCTTTTACAAATACACATAATTGTTGCCAAGTGTAATACGACATTGGAATTCAGGCAATAAAACAGCACATTAACAGGAAGAGTCTCATGGGGATATTTTTGGTGCTTTCATTTCAAAGGAATAAAGACATTTCAGGTTGCAATGCAGTGTTTTTTTTCCTAAACAGCCAGAAGGTATAAATGTTTAAGATGCATTTTCATTGCTTTAAAATGATATATGTCATTTAAAACCAAGGCCTGACAGTGAAATCTCATGCATTGGAACTCTGAGTGCAGCACCCCTTTAAGATAGCGGTATTGAGCCCTGTCGAAGGATATTTGCATTGCATGGTGCATTTAGTTTTGGCAACACACTGTCAGTACAGTCATACATAAGCTTAAGATTAAGTTGTTTGTCATTATCTCCACCGTGAGGAATGTGTTGATGAGGATAGTTACTCAGTAATTCTGTGTTGACCCATCATTCAGATCACAGGACTCCTGATACCTGCCTCGTGGCCGTGTGACATAAAGCCAGGACCAACTGTTCAAACACAAATGCACATATGTTCAAACACAGACACACCCGTACACACAGATGAAGGTCCAGAGGGGAGGGATGGGTAATTGCACGTATACAGTCACCAGCACACATACTGTCACACTCGTGCAGACAAAAGAAAATAAATGTTGCAGGGTCTTTTATGCTCCTCAACTTCTTGCACTCCACCTGGAGTTTCTCAAATCAGCTGCTTAACATAAATTAGCATTTGCAAAATAAATGTAATGTTTCGCACTGTGGTAAAGTGATGCTGATGAATGATGCATGAGGATATGTAAATGAGCGCCATCCAGTTGCCAGCTGAAGTTGTGATTCACAGCCCTCACCCCTCCACCTCCTCCTCTGTCTCTCCTTCTCTTTCCCCTCTCTTGTCCATTTTCTTGCTTTTGGGTGGTGGGGGGCACGTGAGCATGTATGGGCCGACAGAACGTGTGTTGGTGCTCCCATCCCACTGCTATCCCTCACTCCTACAGGGTAATTGACATGGAAAACTTGTAGTTGTTCACAGAAACTTAAAGTTGCCAGTGCAATGCAAATGAGTATCCAGCAGGCATTTGTAGAAGTGTGCTTCTTCCAGGCCTCTCAGCTCTTCCCAACTCACTTACAAAAGCCTGCTGTTGCATATCCCAAAGGCCACAGGGCTTTCAACAGTATAATGTGTGGAAAAAGACAGCAATTATATGTCTCTTCAGCATGGCTAGCACAGGCTGCATGGCAAATGAGAGAATGGCAGAAAAGCAATTTGACGCGTCGAAGAAAGGGCGGGTTTAAAGAGCATTTTTAAATATCTTATATAAAATAACGTGCTGTCATTGTTCAGCCAGGACAGGCATAAACCTTTGACTTTTTCATCTAGTTCTCTAACAAATTTCATAAGTCTTCAAATGGTAATGGCTGTGGAGACAAGCTGGCAGAATTGCTTCGTTTAAGCTATCACTTCTCAGCTGTAGGCAGTTGTAATGCAACCTGTATAACTTAGTTATTCGAAGATGTTTCCTGTAATTCACAATTATTCCATGGTTTCCATTTACAGTGTCAGAGTGGAGCAGAGTGGTTCTTCCATGCATGTCCGACTCTTAGAGGTTATATCCACAGTATTTCGAGCTCCCACGTCACATGTTACCTTTCAACAGCTCATGACAGAATGCTTTCTAAAAAAAAAGAAATGGTTTCCAATCACCAAGCAGCTCAGCAAAGGTAGTTTAGTCAAAGGATTTTTGCAGGCTGGTCGTACAGTTCTCTCTGATGATCATTTATATGCAGCCCCTAAAACTGTATACTTCTTGAAAAAAATTAGAACAACCAAAAAATGGGGACAAATGATGACACTTTGCATTTTTATTACATCACAATAGCTCCAACCAAGAGATGGCACACAGTAGAGCATTTCTGTTAAAAGAAAGATGAGTTTTTCTTTTTGACAGGAGGATGCTTTATCTGCAGAAACTCCACAGTTCAATGGTCTAAAACACCTTGTGCGACCACAAGTTCCTCCAGTTAATGTTGTTTTCAGAGTAGGAAACAGATAATGTAGTTTGCTACCTATTCCTTCTTTCAATTCTATTGTTAGTATAGCTAAAGGCTACTGACACTTGTGTGCCCCCACTCCAAGTATACCAGGAGAAAAGTTGGAGAAAAAGACTACACCATGGAAATGTAATCAAAGACGTGCAGCAAAAGCACAGCTGTTTGGCAGCTGTTCAAACATTGACCTGCATTCATACAGTAGATGTACAGGTGAAAGAGGCACCATATGTGTGTGTACTTAAGTGTGAATGCGAGAAAGAGCAAAAGGAATGTAAGAAAGAGTGTTTGCTGCCAAAAAGTCTTCACTTACAGCAGTTTCCAAGTCAAGAATGTCTGTCCATCTCTCTATCCATCTATCTATCTGTTGATCTATATTTACTAGCTCAGTGATTATTTGTTCTTCATTGCAAGACTTAGTACGCTGTAGCACAGTTTCCAGCAAGTTAGCAGCTTTTGATTTCACGAGCTCTCAGTTGCTGTCAATTGTTGTGAATAAGCTTAGTCATCTTTAGCTTCATGATTCGTTCTGCGAGTTGGAAGAACATCGCTCTCTACCTCTTTTGATGTTTAAGAAATGAGAAATGGTAAAAGAGAGTTGTGTGTTTTTAATTAAAAAAAACAATGATGGCAGGTTTGCTTCATGTTGATGTAAGCTTTTGGTCTGCAGGTTTTGGATGGAACTCAAAGACGTTGTTCGAATCTCATTTGAGTGATCATCCTTTTACGTGTCACAATGAAAAGTTCTCAATCAAGACCTCCAGGATTCAGAGTTGTGAAGGAAATCGTGCGTGAAGCTAATGTTAACATTAGCTTAAGCAGCTGCAGCACAGAGCTATCGGCTGTATCATGACCGGTAGGTGTGGTTGTATGAATGGCTCTATTGGTTGGTCCACCATATTGGTATATTGGAGATCCCCAGAGGATAAACCCTACAGACATTGGTGATAACCCAACCGTTCCTCTAGTGTGACCATGACCGTGACCATGTGTTGAGTATCTTGAGTATCTTGACAAACTTTGGATGGATTGCCATAAAATGTGGCACAGATATTCATTGTGCACGTAGGATGAATCCTAATGGCTTCAGGTGATCCCCTGGTGGTGATCTTGACAATCAAAATTTTATGACCACATGCCTCAGCTGTGCTTTGTGTTTAGTGCTAATTGGGAAATTTTAGCACACTAAATTAAAATAGTATGCTTTGCACTTGCCAAACATCAGCATGTTAGCATTGTCATTATGAGCAAGTTAGCATGCTAATATCCTTCTGGAAAAATATGTGCATATAACAAAAAATGATGCTCACTTCTTTTCCTTCCTTTGCTTAATCTACTCTTTTCCCCTCTGCCACCCACTCTCCTCCTTCTTTCCAGATTAGCATAAAAATGCGATGATATAATATAGTGTAATGCCAAGATTCATGGGGCTTTTCTAATGTGCACACTTTGAATCAGTCACTGCTCTTACTGCTCCCTGAAAAACATGGAAATGTGCCTTCAACCCATTTCAAGCCTGCACACTTCTTACCCATCATAGATATAACTCCACCGCATACGGGCATGGGCATGCGAGCACATGCATGCGCACAGATAGTTTACATGCACTCTAATCAATTCCCTCTCGACAAGATTAACCAATCTGTCTTCATTACACTTCATTAAACAGATAACATGTGAAGCACACACTTCACATGCAGGAAGTGCTACTCTATTCTCCTACAGGCACGGACAAAGATGCATAAAATGTTCTATTGTAATTAATTGTTTCCTCAGACAATACATATAGTCCCATTCATCCGTCATGATTGAGTTGCTCTCCATACACAGCAGGTGACATTACTGCCAGTTAATTGCCGAGGCTTCCTCTCATCTCTAATTTAAATTCTCTTCTCTCCTCTTTGTTCTTTGATTTTTGCAGTCACCTGGTTTTCTCTCTCTCTCTTGATCCAGCACCAAACCAAAGCACTGAAGGAGAGATTGAGCTTCAATAGAATTTCCATGGCAACAGATTTTCAATCATACCTCTTCAATCACGTTACCCTGGCAGTTCGTCCAGGGAGAGCTGAATACTATGATCTGGTTTAGACTTTGATCATGATCCCGTTGATCTTTCAATCAATATGAAATAATATTGTATCAGCTGACCTCCGTCTCCATCATGCACTTGATCATTTTGTGATTTTTCTCTTTCTGTTTCAAACACTGAGACCAGACTCTCTTTCATTTTAATTTATTTTTTGTAGATATTTGGCATTTGAGCTGCATGCATGGGTAAAAGTCAGATGGATGGTTTTGGGGTGTTGTTACCTGGTGTTTTTGGGAGCTTTATGGAATGAAATGGCACAGCATTTATGTGTGTTCACCAAAGCAGAATAGCTGTTTGTTTTTTTTCAGCTAGGCTCCCATATCAGAGTCCCTGTAGTTGCCGGTTCATGTCTCAGGTCATGGCAGAGCCTGCAGGCCCTCACTCGTAGCATGAGCGTGAAGTTTGCCCACAGTTGCGACTACTGACATTTACTGTTGTTACAAACAGTGCATTTTCCTTATTCACCCCAGAGATTTGCTCTGCGCAATTTATTTCCACTTCCAAGATTCTATCACTCTTTATTTTCTTAGATCAGGGGACAAATCAGTCGAGGTTATTGTAGTTATTACATTTTGTGGGTCCTAGGAGACTTCCTCCCTTATTCAGTGGAGATAATTGTATTTTCTTGAGAAATATCCTGCCTACAAGCAGACAGTCCCCTATTAATTTATTGCTATTTTCTATACTTTAATCTTCCATCAGGTCGAAATGTATGTAGAATGGATGTTCACATCAAATGAAGAAGCTCTCCATCTTTTCATAATGTGCAAACACAGGGTATTACCACATAGAGCATTATCACATTGCTGTTGAATTAACTGCAGAGTCACACATACGTCTACCAAACAGTCAATTGATATTACAAATGAAGACATTTCACAGTCACAGTATTCACCAATGTTATTTTCAGATGTGATAAAAGATGAAGTGCAATTAACATGGCAGCACATCAAAGAATTTACCATTTCCTCCTCCTGACCCACCCATAGATTTTTAATAAGACATAGCATCTTTCCTAATGAGACGCTGAGACACTGTGTTCTTTCCATGGCTAATTAGCTGGATTGCTCATTAAACAATTAATCAGATATCTGTCTGATTGTCTCTGTGGCTTTCCTGCACTCTATTCTGATGCTTTGTCTGACATTTGCAGATATTATTCCCCTGCTAATTGAAGCTTTCAGAGAAACAAATAGTAGAAGTCTGCTTACAACTTACTGAATATTAAATGTGCTTTCAGTTGAAGAGTCATTCAGTCTGAGTTTTTCAGCATGACCTGACCGTGAACCTGAGTTACCTGTTGTGGAATATGAGTGTGGAAGCATGCTGTAGTCTGAGTTGCTGCCTTATTTATTTGGTCCTTCATCAAAAGCAAGTCTCAGTGGACTTAAATGTTTCAGTATGCTTCAACCCAAGTGTTTCATTTTGTAGTTGAGCTGCATATGAAACCCTTTCCTCCCACATGTCTCCGAACTCGGAATTTGAAGGCCTGTATCTGACAATCTTTACAGCTTCCCAAAGCCCAAGCACACCTGCTTCCCCCAGCGATTGGCCACTGGTGTGTGAAAGTGAGAAAGTAGGCAATGGTTTGAGTTTCTCACTTTTTTAATTTTGTTTTCATTTTTCCGACAATAACTTAAATGACTTTTTATTTACTGCTTGTGCAGCACCATGAATGCCTTACCATCCAAACAATTATCACGTCCCCCCCCCCTCTATGACAACAGGCTTTTTACCCCACCTTCAACTGTTCAAAGTGGTTCAAACAAATTGTTTTTGTGGTTGGACAAAATGTAAGTTTTGAGCATACTGACACCTTTAAGATTCAATAAGACCAATAAGAAGTGTGAAACCCTTAACTTGTGCTATTTTGAGGTTCTGAGTGGACCTTAATTCCTAATCAGACTGGCCATTTTGCTTTCTTTTTTTCTTTTTTAATCAAGTGCCATGTTGACGTGGGTGGAAAAATAATAGCGGTCCTCTCAGGGGAGGCAAGATTTGCTCATGTATCGTGACAACACTGACAAATAATTATTTTCGTATTTGATTTTTCAAATATTAACAAATAGTTCAAATGAAATGAAGTTTCTGTAGTAACAGTAATATTTAACTGACAAGATGTCGAACAAAACATAAAGCATCCAAAGTGTATAGACACGTGTGAACCTGCGTGCAATAAACCTCAAACTGAATATGTTCAAAGTGTACATGGCAGAGTCCATGTATACAGTGTCATCTTTCCAGTCTCTATGCTAAGCCAACCTGCTGTTATGAAGCTTCTCATCTCGACAGAAAAGCGAATAAGTGCATTTCTCAAAATGGTGAACTGTTCCATTAAAAGTTCAAAAGTTCTTCACCTGTGTTCGACTCTTCTTCAATATCATCATCCAGTGTTTTATTCTCATCTTTTATCCACTTTCTCTTCCATTTCCACTAATGTCCTGGTTTAGAGTCACTGAAAAGTAAGATTGAAAACTCTTTCTCTCCTTTCTGCCGTCCCTCTCTGTGTTTCTCTTCCCCTTGCATCCCTCAATCCCTCCTTCTGCTCTCTTTCTATCTTTCTGCAGCAGAACCGCTGGATGGAGAAGAGTACCTGGACATTATAGGTATCATGCGAAACCAAGCGGGTCGCTATGAATGCAAGGCCAGCAACGATGTCGCCACGCCTGATGTCAAATATGTCAATGTGGTTGTCAACTGTAAGTAAAGACAGACAGCAGCACTTGTTATGTTCCAAACTGAACACTCATTAATATTCTCACCACATTTCATGTCAGACATCTCAAAAGATGATACGCTCAATAGATAAAAGCACATAAAAGTCAAGTTTGGATTTAAGAGTAGACATGTAGAATCTAGCATGACAGGGAGTGAAGGTTGCATCTTGAAAGTTTTGGAGCACACTTCAGTCTCCTCAAGATGAAACCAGGTAGAAAGAGAAAGATCTCTACCTTTGATTGCGACCATCATTTCCATGGTAATTCTCACGTACCACATTGCCATTTAAGAGGCACTTAGCATTTCAAAACAAGATCACCTAATTACATCTTGTCAGGGGTCCATGTTGGATCTGATGAGTGTAATGCATATGTTGGCTGTTCAGGACTGATGAACAGCTCATGAGACATCACAAACCAACTTCTCTTTGATCTGAACAAATCACATATGGCTGTTTGCCCAAAGCACACTTTAGCCAAGTCTGAGTGCCTGAATAAAATGATAAAGATTTCTATATTAAACCTTTTCTTAGTATTTAATCCCAAATGGAAAATGGGCATTAATCCACATCAGACATATTTCTGGCCATTGGGATGTTTGTAGAAATTATTGTGTGTATATTGAATGTTGATGAATTTGAAGTTTTAGCACTGATTATTCTTTTAAGTCAAGCCCCAAGAAATCTATCTTACATTGGTTCTCTGGGCTTGAAGGTCTGAAAGTAAAATGAAATTTTACAGTACAGGGTATAACACCTAAACGAAACTTTCTATTCCTTGAGTATATCCAAGGTATTGGGTGGCTTATTTGTTTGTTTGCTTGCTTTTATCAGTGATATTGAATACAAAGCATTTGTCATCATATGGAAGGGATTTTCTCTTGTCTCAGGCTTGTATCAGTGATCCCATTCAGACATACTTGACAAAATAAAATGAATTCACCTTGAAGGAAAAGGAAAAGGAAACACATATTTCAAATTTCAAATGCTTTTATTAAAGGGGGTCACAATACTTCATGGCATGAGTGTTGGTTTGATTATTGTGGCTAGATGTCATTTATGTCAACATTGTGTGACTCTGCAGACCCTCCTACAATAAAGAAAACCCAGAGCTCAGAGACTCAGGTGGGCCGCATGGGGACACTGCAGTGTCACGCTACCGCTGTGCCCACGCCAGAGTTTGAATGGTACAGAGACGAAAAAAGGTAAAACTTGACACACTGACACTATCACTCTCCACACCAATGGCACACGTACAGAGCTGCACAGACCTGATCTTGCCTCAGAAAGACATTACAGTAAAGCTACAAATGGAGATGATGAGATGACAAAACAATCGGACATTCTTAAGTAGTTCATTGTGAACTAGGACACCAAATAACCATCATAATCTGATAGAACCACTGTCAGTCGCTAATTATAGCTCAGCACCCCAATTCAAGATGATGTTACAAGCTTAGTGCTTTTTATATGATGTAATCTAATCAATGGCTTAGAGAGTGAGCTCAAATACACAAGCTGTATACAACCAGTCAAACAAGCCATTAAATAGAGTACTAGCCATTAGCCCTCTTTATCACAAACTAGTACCGTATAGCAACTGTAAGACTGATCCACCCTCCTGCTCCGAAGCCTTTATTACTGTAATGATCTCCTGTAATGTTTCCAGGATGGAAAATATGTGAAATTACTGGAATCGACAGTCTTTGAAAAACGATATGCCTTCACAACACTTTGAAAAGCTCGGACTGTACAACAGTTTGCTGTAACATTTTATTACCAGGGCATACACTGTACTTTCCTGAAGCCTGTTTTGGTGGATTCTGTATTGAATTGTTCTGATTTGTGATGATTGATAGTTACAGCTACAGAGGTCTGCTGCTGACATGCATGTGATGGTAGGTTGCAGAAGTAAACTTGGCTTGACCTGACTTCAGGCAAGAAGCAAACTTCTTTTATGTTGCTGCCATTAAAAATATAACCAGAAGGGCACTTGGAGAGTGCCGACCCCTGCCAAGGCCAATAGTCCACTCTTCTATGATATGCCAATCTGCAAGCACAACCACTACATATGTCTTGATGTATTTCCAAAACTATTAGAATTATGTCGAAATATGGTTGCGCCTGGCTGAGGCCCGCTGTGCATGTATTATGTATTTCTAATCTGGACATTTTATACATGCATCCAATATATTTATCATATATTTGTAAAAGCGTGTCCTCTGTAATGACTGCTTCCTCTGTGAACTTTGACCAGCTCCATGCGTAGCCTACCCCAGAGGATTACTGGTAAATGTGCATGTAGATTGTGATATGGAGTCATTTTATCTCTACAACTGGCTATGTTTTGTCACGACTGAGCCTCAGTACCGTCTACTGGATTTTAAGATACATGGCGTCTATTTCACCAAGGCCAAATGACCTCTCTCACCACGTTAACGATAGTCAAAAATATTTTGAGTAGCTGCCCTAAGATTGGGATTCAAAATTTAATGGGGTCTTCTTTGCCCTATGCTACACCCTTCCACCAAATTTCATGAAAATCGGGCTCACAGCTTTTTCCTGCAGACAAACAACCCAAAAACATAACCTCGTTGGTGGAGGTAATGATGAGGCACAGTAATGAGATTCACATTGTATTTACTGAAGCATGACCATGACAGCTGTAAATAGGCTCTGTAAATAGGCTCTGCTGTTTCCTGTGCACAATTAGGGGCCAATTAATGAGGAGCATTTCTTACAATATTTATGTTAAATCATATTGAGCACTGTCCCTTATCCAAGTTTTTGATGAACACTGTCTCTGAGCTGACTTCGAACAACAAGATTAGGTGTCCAGCCTGTGATCTTTCAAAGACTGGTCCTTTTTAAACAGCCTGGGTCGGGAGCTTTCTACATACTTTCTCCTGAGTGGTTTCCTACTCATCTCCTAAATGTGGCAGCTGCTTCATCACTTTATTCTTGTGCCAGGCATGCTCCTTATCATTTTACTCTGTGGTTATAATGAATCTCTTTGATCTCTCTGTCAAATCTGCCCTCGCAGTGGTCCCATTGTCACATCCCAGTGTTAATTTGATGACATCATCTGTGTAGTTTGATAATGACTAATCACCCACTTAATCACTCACTAGGCTGTTATTCTGTTGTTAATTGAACAGTACTGTGTAAGACAGCAGTGGATTCTGTGATATTCTTTTGAGAAGAGAAAAGGGGGAACAGATTGGGCGTTCTCCTGCATGCAATTTATATACTGTAGCCACCGAAAATCTGAGTAACTCTTTTCTCATTGCACAAGTAATTCCACTGAAATGGAAATCAGGCTTCCAGCACTGTACTGTCCCCTGTGAAACTGCAAAATATGTGACCAGACGCAGATTTTCATTGGAAAGCTATCAATTTAAGTGTCATATGCATGTATCTGGGAAACACTTGAAGATGATCCAAGTGTAATAACATTCAAAGGCAACGAAAACCTCTCCGAAAAGTCTCTGCATTTCAGCACTTGTCATTTAATAACCCGAGAGCTTCCGTTCTCTGCGGCAAACTCACCACATGAGTCAGTTTGGGAGCGGAGGAAGTTGAATTGAAACAGCTAATGATAAGAAAACTGCGCATGCAGAGCGCCATGGTCTGCAATTTCACTCGTACCCAGCAGTAAAAGTTCACTGAAGATTTGGGGAGAAATACTGGAGGAGTGTCACGAGTGTTATCATGGATATGGTCTCTAAAGTAATAGGCCTATCACGCCAGTGCTTGAAAAGAAAGATTTATGGTTGTTGAAATATTTTGCATTATCTGTTGTTTCCAACCTCCATCTATCTCAGTTTTTTTGTCCCCTGGAGGATTTGGCTATAAGCCTGTTCATGGTCCCTTCTCCCTGTGCCAGTGGAAAGTGTTATTGCACTTTCTCCTTGGATGAGGATGTTAATGCACCATAATAATATAATTTATCCTTGCTTGGTTAGTTAATTTAATAGTCGCCTCCCCAGGATTCAAAGCTAATGCACTGGAGCCTGTTGTGTCTTATTTACCTGATTGTTAAGGTGGGGCCTTGGCCCTGCGCGCATTTCCCTTTTAATCGGTTTAACCTCATAAGCACATGAAAGCTGCGTTTAAGTCACAGAGAAAATATGCTCGTCACAGTTGCTGTCAAGCTTTTCATTGCATGGCAGTGCCACATTACATCTTTTAAACAATGCCTTCTTTGTTTCAGAGGTAGACAGCAGCAGTCTTCTCACTCCTAGCCGACAACTATTGATTCTGCCAGCTGAAATGACAACTTTTGCTGGCAGTTGTGATCAGCTGTAGCTTGTCAGAAAACAGCAGCCCCACGAGTTGGCAGAAAACAAAGTCTCCATCTGACTTTTGAATGTTTCCGTCTGACCCTCTTAAAGGGTTGATAAATATGGCTACATTCATGATGTTGTGCTTAAAGATTGAGGCTGATGCTGTATGTCCCAGGCCATGAATTAGTGTTAGAGGTGTTCAGCACGTATATGAATCTTTATCAACAAAAGAAAAAAAATAACAGCCTCAAACTCAAAAATCCATGCCTAGTTGTGGTTGTTAAGCTGTTAGTCATTGAACAATCACTGTTAATGGGAGGGGTTTATACTAAAAACAATTATATATAATTCTGTAATCAGTTATAGACTGTTGTTAGTACAGTCATAACCTGGACTCATCTGGACCTCGGGCACGTTTTCATTTGTCAGTAGCAGTAAAAAAACTTCACTCTTGTCTATTTTCATTCTCATTAGGTGTATCAGAGTTTGTCTCCTGCACCTCTTTTTTTTTTTTTTTAAATCAGAATAATCCATTTTTCCCAGGATTATCATGTTGGGAGTGAAAGAGTCAAAACTAATCCAATTCTGGCTGAAAGAGAAAAAACAGGGCTGTGGTTGGACCCGTACAGGTAGGATAATTCAAATCTTGACTGCTCAGGGTCATGCACACCAGTTTCTTGGCAGGTGCATAGGAGGATAAATCCATTGGCATTAGAACAGAAAACTCCCACACGCTGTCCATTTACTTGCTATAAAACAAGAGGTACATTTCGGTCCTGAGACGAAGAAGACAGCTATAGCCAGCACCTCCTCAGGTGAGGCCAGTCAGGGACCATGAGCTGTCAGGCATTCAGCCCCACAGGCTGCATGCATTTAGCTAATCAGAAGGCCTTGTGCATTTATGAGATGTTAATGCAGCGGTCGCTAACTAAAATCACATTTTGCATCTTCTGCAAATATTTATGGTGACATTTTACGACACCGTCACCATTTCATGGCACCATCTATTTACGACAGGTGTCTGTAACACTGAATATAATGAAGATGTTGGTCCTTCAAATTAAAGCTCCTTTCTTCTGTCAATATCAACATTTTCTTGTAATTCAAGAAGTGCCAGATTGTAAATCATTTGAAGGACTTTAATGGTATCACACACCTCCTAATGACAACAGAAGAATTTATTTAACCTCAGTTTTGTGTGATGAGTTTCGATACTGCACAAAATTATTCTAATGGGCAATGAGGTCCCCCTGGGTCCCCCCATGGTGGCGCCTCTGGCCATACTAAATTACTTACACATTACACATATATGACATTAACCTTGGTGATGACTGGAATTGCTTCTAATTGGAGAGGTGTCTGATGTCAGATGGTAGTGATGATGATGATGATGCTAATGCTACTCACAGCTGGCCTTTGCAGAGGAGGAAGATGCACAGTGTTCCCTCATTCTGGCTGCACTCGACACAGCTTTAATTCCACTTCAAACGATTTCACATTTGAAAGCAGACAGCTGAGAAGCTGGCTGCACCGTGACAGACACTTGCTATCACTGAGTTTCCACGTCAGGTTTTCCTTCATCTCTGTGAATTCTTCTAGACAAACTGACACTTTGGAACAGTTGAACTTCTGGTGCGAGCAGCTCCACCGCTGCAACAAGGCACTCCTTCACGAATTCTCCTTTTGAGTGAGGTTTCAGCTTCTTAGCTATTAGCTTGTTCACCACAAATCTTGTCTGCATAACACTGTCTCTGTCGGAATAGTGGTCTGTGGAAGCTGCTTGTTGGACACCCAAACTCCGCTGAAGAGCTTTCTCTGCAAGTGCATTTGTCACTCATCCAGTTTAGCATGTTAATAGCCGTAATGATGCTCAATGTTGGACTTCGTCATCACTGTGAGCTTGTCACCACAAACTAACTGACCTTTAACTTTAACTCCATTTCTCTTGAAAAGCATGCACTCCACATCATCTTATGTTTTGTTGACAGTCACCATGATGCATTGATGTAATAGCAACTGCAACATGTGTGTTGTGTTCAGGGGCCACTCAGAAAAATTTGTTCGTTAGAGAAGGAAAAGGCAACCTGACTTGACAATGGGTTGCTCAGTTAGAAATATTAGTAATAGTCCGCTTCTTATTTCCATTTCCATTATCCTACACCTTGTACTATAAATTTACAATTTAGCTGCTCTGGTCATCCTACTTAAAACACATGAAAAATGACTAGATGGGGAAAGCTATTAGAATTTATGGACTGTCATCTTTCATTATTTCAGGCTCAAACACACACACACAAAAAAATAAAAATAATATAAAATCTACAGTTTTAGAAGTTTGGTCGCTTGTTGAATTCAGCCTTCTTTAATCCTTTCCTTTAACAGCATTTTGACAAACAAACTAAACTGTCATGTTTCAGATTTTAATTACCAGTCCCTTCAGATGCAGGATTTATCACTGCAAAGTCTTGCTCTGTTTGACATTGATTAATAGTTTTACTTAATCCGCTGT
Source organism: Chaetodon trifascialis (assembly GCF_039877785.1). NCBI lineage: Eukaryota > Metazoa > Chordata > Actinopteri > Chaetodontiformes > Chaetodontidae > Chaetodon > Chaetodon trifascialis. Next base: position 8,304,589 of record NC_092064.1, on the reverse strand, counting down.
TACATTTTAAGTATTATCTTTCAGATTTGTTAAATGGGGAAGTAAGTAAGTGTTAAAACTATTCTCATACCCACACAATACACAATACATATTTTGTTAATTTTATTACAACCCTAACCAGGAAATTTGAAATGAATTCTTGCCTGTTGGTCCAGACCTGTTTGACAGCTTCCAACTTTTTATCCTCATTTCCTCCTTGGTGAGCTGTATCCCCCCCAAACAAACCACCACCACAGCTCTCCTGGATTACAGTCGAGACACACGTTTTCAGTCCAGTTATTTAGTGTGCCAAGGCATCGCTCTCACCTGCCCCAACAAACCAAAGAGTAAACACTGCAGAGTTCAATCAAACTCCTTGGCACAAGCTGGCGAACACAAACTAGATTGCAGAGCATGCTCCTCTCTCCTCCTCTGACAGGAGAGGCTGAACTCACCTCACCTTGTGCTTATCCGCCCTGTCAGTCATGATATCCACATGAAAATGTGGACCACCTCAGCTGATGAAACATAACTCAATCAATGAACCTCCTCACATCTCTGGCTTGACCAGGATCTGAGAGACTCCATGGCCCTCAGAGACCCAGTCAGCCCGGTAGAAACAGATGCATCATGATCTTAAAGCAGCTGGCCACAAACTCATAACTGATAACGATTACTATCTGGTCTTCTCTCTGGTTATGCATGATGAAACTTAAATCAAGCTGCCTCCCTTTTTCAAACAATTCTGTAATTTTCCATTGCTACCTTAAAAATCTGAGGAAACATTGTCTAATTTTCTGTCGTAGCTTTTATGAACTCCACAGTTCATGACAGTCTGTAGAGTTGCGTTTGTAGAATCCGTCTGTTAACGGAAGCATCTTTTAAAGTTGGGTGTTGCTCCTGCTGTAAATCACTCCGTCCACGTTTGTGGCATGAGAAAATCCAAAGTGAGTTGTTAGCTAATGTGACAGACAGATCTGTTTGTTGTTTTGTCAGCTGATACATGACTGTCACAGCCACTGAACCGTTTTCAATCATCTCTGGGTTACAAGTCTCAGCAGGACTCTCCACTTGATTTCATTTATCATCGGCCATGAATCATAACAGGCCTGTCACTCTCTCTGGCAGTGATAACCTACTTTAGATGCTCCCACACGCTACACAATCAAATCCGTCCATCTGATGATTTGGTCTGGTCTTTCATCTCTGCTGTCCTGCGACCACAGCCCCGCACACACACTGCATGCCCTCCACCAAATAGAGGGGTCGAGTCATTTCAATTTAGGGTTTAATGTAACAGAGCGGCTCCAGAAACGATCACTGAAGATATCCAGAGGAGCACTGCTGCCCTCTGCCTGTGAGGAAAGACATGAAAAATGACACAGGGATGATGAGAGCACTTGAGAAAAGGTTGACAAGCACAGTTTCTGCCAACTTCTCTGATAATGTATTCCAGTCTATTATGCCAGATGAAGAAGCTGGCAGAGATGCAGGCATATTTTAGGATGAGCTTGAAATCAAAAGCAAGAGTTGTTGCCGGCTGCAGATGTGCTGTGCCAATGCGTTAAAAGTTAAAATGGGCAGCAGAAATGTTGAGCTCAATAAATGCTAATAGAAAAGACGACGCACTTTGGGAGGCCGGAGATCCACTCCAGTTTTCTGCTGCTGGGTATTTGAACTCAAAGCATGTGTGTGAAGAAAATTAGAGCCCAACCTGAAATGTTTACTGTGAAAACAAAAGAAAGTTCTGTCTCTTTTGACCTGTTTAGGTCGGTTTCTTCCCTGCTACTGCATTACAATCATGCGCTGTAATCTACAGTAAAAACTGCTGTTTGCCTTCAGCTCCCCTGTGGTGTTGTGTATTATCTGGGTCTCTCAGCATGCTCTATGGGCAGGCAGGCCTTTTTAATAGTGCAGTCACTTCTCATGAAGACACACTGGAGAATATATCTGCTGCTGGCCTTATCGTGGGAGGGGGGTTGCTTTTAGATGAAGTGGGGCCACTGCTGGTGCACTTGCCCTCCCTGAGGTCTCTCTTTTGCTGTGGCTCCCTCGCTTTGATGCACACACACACACACACTGCCACTGCTCTCAAGGTGTCCCTATGGGAAGGACCTCAGCACTTTATCAAGTCCCCACTCCCCAGTGAGCCAAATTATGCTGTGCCGTGATGTGCGTTTTCCTTTTTATGTTAATACTTCCTATCGCCCAAGTATGTGTCAGCATAAACTTCTCGCTCTCCTGCTCAAATTCCGATTACCACATTACCCAGACTTAAGCAGGATTAAGTTGAGGCGCCTTAAATGAACTTCACCCCATTCATGATACAAAAGGGCTCAATCAGCCGAGAACAAGCAGAAGCCATTATGTGCACGGTGTTATTAAAAGAGCTTTATTTAGTTGTGATGATGTAAGGAACAGTTCATCAGCGAGGTATACAGTATGACTCAGCAAAATATATTGATTAATTTGTGCTGAAAGCGGTTCAAGGTTGACATAATTGATTGTCAGAAGTTTGGTGGTTATTAAGACTCCCAGTAGTGCAGGGAAGGACTTAAGCAGCAAACTGAACTTTCATCTGAAAACGGGATAACAATGATTCTGTTTGTGTGATGACAACAAAGCAATCTGACAAAATAAAAGAGAACAATGACTTTTGCATTGTTGGGCTTGAGCAGCACGGTCTGGACAGTGACTTTGCCTCTGTGAAAACCGCATCTTGTTTTGTTTGCTAACCACATAACCCAAATATCAAGGCTTGCTGTCTAGTTAATGCAGCATTGTGTTCAACTGTGAGCAAAAAAAAGATTTATTCCAAAATGAGAAAGGCTCATCTCCCCTCGACGCCTACACTCACAAAGTTCACGGACATGACAATAAACACTGCTTTTGTAAAGTGATTGTCAGCACTGCTTTCCATATTCCATTATTTCCAGAATAAGCTATCTGAAGACCTTCATTCACGCACAGTATTGTTAATACCATAAACAATATGATAAGTGGACAGAGCTTCCGTGTCTGAAAAATGAAGCCAGTGTGGAAGCGCCTTACACCTGCAGTCTTTCTAATGGTCAGCAATGGGGGAACCCTTCATTTACCACCTCAGGAAACAGTTTCCCATTGAGTTTATGGTCTTAATCTCAGTTTCAACTGTTTTTTCAATACAGCATGATGTTCATTTTGTAAGTTATGGTCCCATGTAAAGTAAAATATCTGTCAGATCCAGTCAGAACAGAGGCTTAGCAATGCGTATCCCCACAACCTCTATGCTCTCACCCAAAGATGATCACCTCTGGTTTCAAAAAACCAAGATGGCAAAGGCCATAATGCCACAAAACAACTCCAAAACAGTAGTCTACCAACACATGGGTGGTGTTATGGAGCTCCATTTATCTGCCTACATTTATCTGTGTGTTTTTGAGACTGAGTAGTTAAAGTCTGTTATTTATGTGGAAGCATATGGATTTGGCTGTCTTCAAAGGTCTAATTCACAACCCTCAGTATAGCAGATTTGCAGAAACTGACACATTAGCATAAATTAAATATAATTAATACATGAAGAAATTTAGAGTCATAAATCATTTTTTGAGGAGCCTCACATTTGAAAGTACAGTCTGGAGGGGATGTAGCATCACACTCAGCTGAATCCTGTCAGTCACAGTTTGAAAAACACCATGTTGCTGTAAGGCTCAAAATCAAGCCTGATCAATCAAATGTGTATTGTCTTTTAGTATAAAATCTGTATTTCTGTTTGGTTAATAAAGCTCTGGTGAAGTGACTCCTCTCCTTTACCTGTGCAGACACTGCACACATGTTGTTGGGTTTTTGTTTTTTTTTTGTTTTTTTGCCCAAAATGTCATTAACTCCCCTCTGGCTTACACTCTCATTTTCATTACTTTGCAAGTTATTTAAAATGACCTGACTTCTGTCTGTCTCTCTTCTCCAGGCTGTCCAATTCCCAGGGCATCAATATCCAAATTCTTGGCACTACCACAATTCTCATGATTGCCAATGTCACTGAAGAGGATTATGGCAACTATACCTGTGTGGCCTCGAACCGACTGGGCGTCCAGAATGCCAGTCTTTTCCTCTATAGTGAGTGATGGAAGAATCTTGCTTTATTAAAAGCTCTACAGTTATCATTGAGATGCATCTTGGGATTTTATACCTCACAACACAGATGAAGTATTGGAATGAAATGTCCCAGTAAGGTCATAGTATCACCTCTATGTTTGAACAAAGTGTAATTCCAATCATTGTGAGTTTCAAGGTGAGACTAAAAGACTTTGAGCTGTTAATTCTGTTAACCTAATTTGTCACTGAATCCTTGAAAATCAGCTGGCAGGAAATTCGCTTTTGTTTAAGCTTCACTACAAAAGCTAGCAATGGGAAGCTAGGATGTGAAATAGAATCTGGCTGTGTAATCATTTTCTGTCATTTGTACAAAGTGCACTGAACTCTGCGTGAGAGTCATTTTAACTGAACCTTTATGGAAATCCAGGAATATGGCTTGAGAAGGAAGGTGACCTGTGGTATGTGGGTGAAACGTGCAAAGGTCTTCAGAAAACTCAAAGGAATAGGTTGCTCTCTGATGCTCGAAATCCACTTTCAAATCCCAAAATGGGACAGTTTATGTTCATCATAATTTCCATAATTGTCCATTTAGCTTGGTGGAGGGAAAGCTAAGCTTTGCTTTGTAACTTTATGATCAGAGTGTGCTTTCCAATTCAAAATAATATCAAAGTGAAGAGAAACAACAACAAGCGGGTCAGTTTATATATATATTCCATAATGTACCCAATATATGATGTACCACAGACCTATATATGAGGTCAAATGTATACAACTCAAATGTAAGACTTGAATGGTAAAAAGAAATTTGTGATCAGGACATGAATGTCAGTTAAAAAAATATATATATATTTAAAAAAAAGCATATTTATAAGCAGGGTAAGGTTGGTTTGGGAAACTTTATAGTTGCATGGTCTATTTCTGGCCATACAAGGGCAGAAACACATTTTAACAGGTTGACATTTCACTGGATGAAACACTTTAAACACATTAGGGCTAATATGTTTGCAAACAGCTGCCCTCTTACACATCCTGCAGATACAAGAGCAAGATTAGCATTTATTTTCAGACTACCAGGTGAATACTCTGTTTTGGTTTCCATCAGCTCCTCCTGGCTCTTTAGCAGCTAGATGCTCAAGTATGTTCACCAGTTGGTCAGTAGCATTTGCTATTTGTTGCTGGGCAGGCAGGCTGATGAGAGTAGCACAGACTAAGCTATACAGTTCGTGGTTGATGCCAAAAAGCTCAACATAACTATGGAGCTGAATGATAATTCTCTCTGATTTTGACCCCATGACTGACAGAAATTTGTGAGATCCAACATAGTTGTTTCACTGAATTGCAAAAGGCAGAAAATAGCTTGAATTGCTCTTTAGAATCAAGCTTTGAAGCATGTTACACTTCTGGCTCCACCCCAAACAGTGATATCACAGCAGGTGTTTTCCATAGGGGTGCATCTGAGCCACTTGGACATGGTTTCCACTGCATCTGGCACACAAACAGCAGCATCATTCACAATACAGACTGATACAGTGTATATTTTCTGTTATTATCTCTTATCTCTTATAGTGGCTGAAGTCAGATGGAAAAGACACCATACTGTCTCTGCCGACAAAGCTGTGAAAAGATGAAATTTAAGTTCACCACAGTACCTCCACGACCTGCTGCTGTTTGATTATTATCTGATACAGAGTCAGTGTCATACCTGCTGTGTGCCATGCCAACTGCACTCCCACCCTTGTTGTCAAAGGCAAAACATCTGCTGTGACCATTGTGGTTTCGCCAGAAGTGCAAGATGGAGCAAAACAGAAAAAAATGAGAAAACACAACGAAATAAAGAAACACAGCAAGTTGCAGAGAACAGCAGCTTATTTCGCTTTATGAAAAAGAGCTAAGAACGGAACGTCACAGTTGTGTATGCAGGGGTGAGGGGAAACAAGGGCTTGGATCCAAGTGCAGGGCACAGAGCAGACAGAGCTAGCTGAGGCAAATCCAAAACAAAGGTACAATACAAAAACTGAAGACTAAGCCAGGACCTCAGGCGAGAATACTGACTAACAACAAACACAGACGACCTGGCAACTGAAAATACATGGACTAAATACACAAGACGCTGGTTAATTAATGAAACACAGGTGACACAGAAAACAGGTAGGAAAAATACACAAAGACAGGAAGTAAATCAAACATGACACATGAGGAGAGTAACTTTCAAAATAAAACATGAAACAGACCAAGCATGATTCAGATATTATTTACCATTATTTGAACTGGGTGCCAAAGGCTGCATGGTGGTTACCAGCAGATCTGGAAAAACTAGATAAAAATGAATTGTTAGCCCATGGTGATTGACGGAAAGTCAACTTAAGCACCTTCAGGAGCCAAGTGGCAACAAATTCCTCAGGTGTTTCTGTGCTTGTTCATCAATTTTTACAGTCCCCCAGGAACCCTTTTGGTTTTCTGCAATGTTCTGCTCAACTTGCAGCATTTCTGTGGTTGTCTTTTCTGTTTTTGCTGCGTGGTTCTGTATCTGTATTTCTGTTTTGTCTATTTGCATGTATTTTCTAAAGTTGCACCGCATTGAGCTTTCAGTGCCCGTGCCACCATTGTATTACCATACATATTGCTTATGCCCCTTGTGTGCTCTCTGAAGCATGAATTGGGCTTGAGCTTTGATCACAGCAGTGAAGAACACAACATGGCCACTAGATGTCACCAAACACCTCTAAAGTCCATAGTTATAAGTCCACATGTAAAAATGTATATTTTTATTTTTTAACACCACATTAGTGAATTTGAATTTGTCAAAATGGTCTGACTGAGCTCTCTCTCTCTCTCTCTCTCTCTCTCTCTCTCTCTCTCTCTCTCTCTCTCTCTCTCTCTCTTTCTCTCTCTCTCTCTCTCCCTCTCTCTCTCCCTCTCTCTCTCTCTCTCTCTCTCTCTCTCTCTCTCTCTCTCTCTCTCTCTCCACAGGACCCGGGACAGGTCGAGATATCAATGGCTCTGCCTGTGTATCTCAATCACTGTGGCTCCTGCTGGCCTGCTTCGCCTGCCTTCTCTTCAAGTGTTAATACTGCTCTCCCTCGTCTTCTTCTCCCCCCTCCTGGCCTTCCCTCCTTCTCCTTCTCTCCAACTCACCAACATCCTTACTGCTACCTTATTACCAACTTTACCACCCCCCCAGACTGTTTGCTTCATGATACAAAAACCTTGTGTGCTCTTGAGCACTGCTTACAGATATTATGAAAAATGATGGGCTATGAGTAAAATGTTATCAGAACAACAAAAAAACAGTGAAATGAAGGACAGAACAAGCAAACAGTGCTCTTTTAAAGAATTGCATTGCTCTTTTTAATTTGTATGCACTTCTTTGTTTCTGCTATATCTTGTATTCGGGGTTTGGATCGGGTTTGGGATTTGTTGTATTTTTGTCTTCATGCGAATGAAAGCAGAGGCACCCCGCTCACAGGGACGCCAACAATCATTTGTCTCTAGAAGTACTGAAGACATAAGATATATTTCTTCTTACTCCCATAGATGCATTATGTTAACTTAAATTTTAGATTTAACCAAGTGTTTAACCAGTGCATTAATGAGCAACATGCAAAGTATCTGCCAAATATCCATAAACTATATAGATTTGAAACTAACACATACAGAAATCGAAGGGAAAATACCGCAGCTGATTCTGTAATGACTTGATATTAAAGTCTGTACTACCATAATCTGATGCTACTAGACTGAAGCAAAGATAAAGAGCATTAGCCAGATATCTCTCCAATCAGTGACAGTGTTTCTAGATGCAGCAGTCACTCGGGTTGTTACAGCCAAGACCAGAAATCGATGATGCAGTGAACAGAAGCGACTTGATCCTACTGAGCTAAACCATGCTGAGTGCAAACACGAGGAAATTAGATACCTACATCTTCATACAGTGGCTTTGCAACCACTCGCCTTTATTCCAAAAAAATTCCTCTTTTCTTTTGCAGCAGGAAAAGAAACACAGTAGGTTATAATGACGCGCGCTGTACATAGTAAAATTTTGTATTTCTCTATGATAAGACAACTTGTTCTGCCGCTGTAACAACAGGAAGCAGGCGACATTGTTGCAGTGTATGTTGCTCGTTTGATGACCAGCCAACCACACTGTGCAGTGTGTCTCTGCTCCACAGCAGGCTTTAGCATTTAGCTACACACATACAGTGTACCACTGTACCACATACAGTGTTTGCTTTTAGTTTCTGAGTTTAGGATCATTCTTCTATACTGCTGGAATTTGGATAAAAATGTATGACACCAATGAATGACTTACTTTTTAGTTTCTCTCTTTCAAAGAAGTATGTGTTTTAATATGAAACGCTACAGAAAAAAATCATAATATATTGATATTGAGGTTATTTTTTTCTGTCTTTACCTCATTCATATTAGCTGTGTGTGTATATATACTTGAATCCAACGTCCTTATACTATATGAAAAGGCAAATTTTATGTGTCCATGTTTCTGAGTAGGGTAGCAATTTGTTGAGGATGATTAACTTGTAGATCTCTTGAACTGGCAACCCTGCTCTATCATGTGAACTGAAGCCCATTAGACAATTCTGTTTTGTTTTGTTTTTTTCTAAAAAGGTCTAGCATTAAAAGAAGATAGTTTGTGCAGTTATTATTGTAGCTATCCTTGAGATGATACAAGTGCTGGCTTACATGATGTTACAGGGAATGGAAGATTCTATTTAGCTTGTAATGCTCTTTCATATACCAGGAATTCAATATGAGAGCAGAAAACAAAATACTGAATGCTTATTCCCCTCAATGGCCACCAAGGCCACTGCGCTGATGGGCCTCTTTAACACAATAATACCATTAAATCGCATGTCCAGCACATTTTCTCATCACACTGAATTCATTTCTTTCTAAACAAAATAGTGAGATGAATGCTACATGTGTCATATTTTGTAACACACAAGAAGAAGATCCTTCAAACAGTGCAGCCCTTTCCAGAAAACAGCTCAGAGGTCATTGCTGTTGTGATGAGAATTGCCGAACCTGGTTAGCTGCCTTTTTTTGCCATTTATTTTGACCTGCTGTAAGGTGACCAATAGCGTATGGACTCCAGCACCCTGCTCAGCTCCTCGGCCAGATGTGTGTTCACATCTCCGCTCTCCTAACAAGCAAGCTGAGATCGTAGTAGTACTGTAAAACACATGTAATTAATGTCATCCTTATCATGCATTAAAGACATTGTTCCCAGTGTTTTCATTGTAAATGCTTCTGAGGCCATGGCTGTGTGACTTTGCAGTGTTTATAATGCCATCTGAACCAGTCTAATTTTCATGTGGGTCAAACAGTAGAAGCAGAGCTGTGCAGAGACTGAAACAGGCCACAGTTTTAATGCGAGCTGAAGCATTTAAACTGTTAAAGCAACATTTCTGTCGTCTCTGTCAGTCACAACGTTCACAATATCGGATTAGATTTCTCAGTCTAGCGAATGATAAGAAAGCTCCTTGTTTTTCAGCTTTCATCATCTCACTCATTTCTTTTTTATTTATTTATTTTTTTCTACAACTGAACAACTCTGGCGTATCCACTTTAATGTGGATTAACTTGACTCCTGATGTTTTTCTACTACATTGGTGTTTCTGCAGACTCTCTTACCGCTTTTAAGCCACTTGCTAGTCCGCATTGAGAATGCTAGTTCATCAGCAGCAATCAGCTTCTTACTGTAGTAAGAAGTGAATAATCTGGAATCTGTGGTGAAATTGTTCTTCATGATGAGTTTGCATGAGGGTGATCTGTGCTACATGTCTATTTCAGTAAGTCTGTGTGTCATTTTGTGTCGCATTCAAAAAACTCAGGGCAGAGCTAGGCTGGCCTTGGGCAGACTCTCAGATAAACTAAAATGTGTTCTTTCTTTCTTTCTTTCTTTTTTTTTTGCTGGAGGAGACCCTGACAAATATCTCCAAATTGTGTTCAGCATTTATTTTACCCTGCTTAGAATGCATGATGGGTAGAGTTCATTGCATCGATGCAAAAAGCGTGACGAATCTTATTTTAAAGGATGCCACAGTCAATTGACTATCGTTGTCTAACCTTTTTACCATTCAGGTGATTTTCATGTGAGGAATATCTCACCAGTGTGTGCCCATGCAGATTAAAACCAGCTACAACATGCTGACCAACACTAAGACCACTTATGTAAAAGCCATGGAGCTCTGTCTTATCCTTAAAGCAGAACGGAATAAGGAAATGCTGTCCTTCCAGTGCTCATAGAGACCAACAGCCAGCCTATGGACACAGCACCAACCCCCTGTAGACAGACCTGGATATCTACTAATGACTGTAGATACATCTATCGAGTTTACTATTGAGCATAGCCTCAAAAACATCACCATCGCTTCACTGTTGGCTTATGTATGTGCGTGTGTGTGTTCTGATTCTGTTCATTATTATTGCTGCCTGAGACATTAACATGAGGCATGAGATACATGATATGAGTTGGCCAGACAGCTAACTTTATGCTTTCCGTTGACGGTTACAGTGGTAACCCTCTCCTTTAAGTTCAAATTCAATTTTTTTTTCTTTTCCTCCTTTGTGTGTATATACAGTCTGATGTTTCTACAGTAGAATGTTGTAAAGTCAGCAAACCCATAAGATTGTGTTTATACAACTCAACATTTAAAAATTGAAAGAAAATGTAACTATCACGTTTATACGTCCCTTCGGGAAATGAAGATTCAGTCATGGATTATGATACAGCAATGTCCCTTTTTTTTCTATTTTACTTTACTTTATTATGGCATAAGGTGATTGCAGTCAGTTTCTAAAAAAAATGATATGTGATAAAGGTATATGAGAAAATGTTCATAACACAAAATAAAGTTGTTTGAATTTAATGTTCTGTATTTGAATGTGACTTGAGTTGTCGGGGCAAGTAACCTCTTTTTTTGGAGATAGCTTGGAACACACAGAATCTCGATGGTACTGTTGTGTTTATCACCATGTAACATGCAAATAAAATAATATATGTATTGTTATATTCTCTCTGGAAGGAATTTTTGTCTTCAGAAAGTGTGAGAAACACAGCTGAGATTCAGCTCATCACCAAGGGAATATTCCAGTTTCACTTTTTTTGCGCCAATGATGAAAGGTAAGATTGGTGTTATCATCTCAACATATGGACACACATGAATGGCAGAATGGCACAGGCTCCATATCACACCACTTTGCTGTGGGACTTGCTGCAGTAAAACGTTTCACCACAAGGTGTCACAATAAACCAAATTATGCCTGCACTGTGTCAGTATTTGGCAGGATGAGAACACAAACTCATTATTCTGCATCATTATTAGCCTCTGACTCTGAAGACAAACAGGAAATGCAGCAGTGTCAAAGGTTAGAAAAACAAGCCTGTAGCTGCACTGTTTCCAGCACAAACCTCCACATCAGTTGGGAAAACGCGGGCGGCGAAAGTAGATGTCAGATTTTATATATACCATAACTGTACATATCCAGAGACACTGGCTGCACTGGTAAAACTAGCTTAAAGATCCCCTCCAGGCATGTTTTAAGATGTGTATAAAATACTTTGCTTTGAATAATAATTTGTGTCTGATATGACTTTGCCACAAAAAAGTTCAAGTATCATTCTCCCTCATTTAAAATTTTATTTCCAAGGTTTAACTGCTGGTCACAAGATCTCCTGCTTCTCAGTGTATGTGCACATGCTTGTAAAGGCATCTCTTTAAAACTGTGCTTTCCACCTTTAGGAGGTGAATGTGAGAATAGTCAGTCTTGGCCCCGGATTTACTATCTGAAGTACCAGCATCATGTTAACATGGACTTTAAACAAACTCCACAGTTTATGATGGTAATTGGCACATTTGCTTTATTTTGAAAACAGACATTGAAACCATTTTTATGTTTTTCATATTTTTTTCTCACAAGTTTGAACTCCTTGATAAGGTTGAAACTGGACATTGCACTCACTGGAACATGGGAAAAGTATTTTTTGTTTTGCTCATTTGTTTGATTTTTTTACTTTTTTTTCGTAACATCAGTGCAAGAGTATTTTTCCAATTCATATAAACTGTCATAACAACACCAAAGACATCAAAAAGAAGCCGCCACACCTCTTAAGTTTTTGTGACTGCGAAAAAGTTCCTCTCAGAGGGAGAGTTCCCATCATGCATCTGGTTCGATGGTTCATGCTACTGTTCTCACGTTTGGTTGGCAGCACACAAATCGTCATGTAAGAGCCAGTTACATCAATACTATAGCTGATTTCTATAGTTTATTATATGATCATGTCATTTAAATAGCAACAGGTCCTTTACTGTATATGTGAGTAAACAGAGAGTTTGTAAAAGGGGTGTAAAAGGGGTGTAAACCAAGCTTGAATGACTCAAGCAGAATAGAGAGAGAGTAATAGTCTTGTCCTATATGTGGGCTTTGGATTCAGGATAAAGCTGCCCAACTGGAAATTTGACACATTTAATAATACATTCTATTCTCCATCCGATGTGTCAGTACATTACCTATTTTGCTGTGTTCTCAATACATTTGCACTGTGTTGAAAACTAGAGTTGCATTTTAAAACCAGCTTGTTTTTGTGCGTGCATTTGCAGAAGTACAGATTTTATTCGCAAAATGTGTTTAAAGAAAGTGCATTGCAATGCAAATACAGTATGGTGCATTCACAATGCATTTTAAATGTGGAAATATCCAGTTGGGAGCGTTCAATCCACCACTGATTCACGTAGAATAGATAGTGAAGATGTACCAAATCAAATCCTCTTCCTCCACCTCCTCCTCCACATCATCATCATCATCATCATCATTAAGGTAACAATCATTTTTCATAATCAACAACAGCATCATCATCATCATCATCATCACTTCCTCATATTATTAGCTTGAGCCAAAAAACTTCACGCTGGAAACTCCCCCAACATGAGAAAATCATTGCCACACAAAAAATGACAAACAAATAGAAACGGACTGCCTTCACATTGGGAAGGCAGAGAGCAACCTTTTAAGATTTTTGTTTTTGTGTTATTCTTCATACTCTTAATTCTGCTTTCTTTAGGTTAGACTTTGCCTTAGTCATCCTTGGACTCGGTGGCCTCCGCCGCTGCATCTGCCGGGGTGGCCTCCTCTGCTTTAGACTCCTCTACAGCATCTGGGTGGAGGGAGGGAAGGAGGATGAAGGGTAAAGAGGCACAGCGAGAGGAGGAAAATGAGATGTAAGGGTGTTCAGGGGGGGGGGGACACGATAGATAAGAGGTGGGTTGGAGAGTGAAGAGAGGAGGGGAGAAAATTAGCCTTTGGAGAGGAAGTTTTACATTGTGAGGGTGGAATAATACAGCCCCATCTGGGTCTTCTGAGATACTGAGCATCAAAGATCAGCTGCTACTTTTGATGTTTGAAATATTTCATCTCAGATGGCTCTCTCTGTAAAAAGTGGTAAGGTAATATTCAAAGATCGTGAAAAAGTGGGTACTTCTGGAAAACAGTACAGAACTATGTCATTCCATGTTTTTGACAAGATGTCAACTCTACTAAAACTGCGAGCATGTCAGTCAGAGGCTGCAACCTAATGTCTGAAATCCCATATTGGCCATGTAAATAATAAAGGAAGAGAGTGCTCCTAATGGACTCATGAAGCATTTGAACTGACATCACAACGCTAACAGCAGCATCTCAGCCTGTCACATCTGATACTGCGTGACGCCCACAGTCTACTGCACTGCAATAGCATCCAGTGGTGGCTTACTAACAGGTGCATACTGCTGAATAATGATCCATGATACATCACTCATGCATTACTAAGCAAGTACGTTGAGTAGCATTGCTGTGATGCCTCAAGTTTTTAGTTGTGTTTTTTATTCTGTGCTGTATGTTGTTTCACTGGTAAGAAATTCGTATTGTTATTATATCTATTGTCTATAAAATCGACAGTAAAAATTAATCATTTCCTCTTAAGAACTTGTCACACAGTATACGAGCTACAATGATTTTGGGAGCTTCATTTTATTGTTTCTGACCAAACCCATTTTTCAAGTGCCCTGAGAGCAGTGATGTCACACCATGATGATCTCATACTCTTTTCACAGAAAGAGGAGACATCAGAGAATGACATCATTGCATTGGAGATTAGGGTGATGGAGTGCATGTGTGTGGGCATGTGTGTATGTGTGTGAGTGTCTGCGAGGGCGAGGCAGGGAGAGAGAAGTGGAGAAGTGGGGCGATCACGTCTGTTAGTGCTTGTGTGTGAGAATGTGTGTGTGTGTGTGTGTGTGTGTGTGTGTGTGTGTGTGTGTGTGTGTGTGTGTGTGTGTGTGTGTGTGTGTGTGTGTGTGTGTGTGTGTGTGTGACTCAAGACAGCATGATCTTCCAGGTAAGAGGTAATTAGCTTGTTAGCCAGTATGACAGACTTGAAAATGTCTTTCTCTCTGTAGCCACTGAACTGTGTGATGAAAATGCAATTTCACAGAGCCTCAGCCTATCATTTCTGGTATTCTGACATCAGTGCCACCTCAGTTATCTACTCTGCTGATATAAATGACTAAAATGCTGGTTTTAGTTTTGCTGATGCATTTCAAATAAGAATTGGAGATGAGGGGGGAAATAGCCCAAAGTCTGGTGATCTTTGTCATGGTTTGCTGACTCTGCCCACTTATTTCACAGTTTTCAGTAAACAATGTTAATGAGAGGATGACACATAGTTTGCTGAGAAACTTCTAACTCAAATATAAAGTAGAGCTGAATGAAGGCGTTGTTTCCTTGTTTTTAACATAAGGATGCCTCAGTTCAAAGCCTCTCATAACAAAGAAAAGACAGTCCACACAGAGTGGCCCAAGGTTTTGTTCTGGGTCCACTACTTTTCATCCTTTTACCACTAGGGGTCATCCTCCATAAGTGCACTGTTGATTTTACTGCTATGCAGATGACACCAAACACTATATGGCTGTTGATCCCGTTCCCCTGAGCCCTCTTTATTGCCTCGAATTTCTCAATTTCTCAATTACTTAAAATTTCCTCAAGCTAATTTATATACATCCTTGTTATAGGTCCAAAAGGACTAAGAAGAAATGTGCTTACAGTACTGAAAAAGTGCAGTATTGAAGTGACAAAACCACATATTTTCAGCATTTACACCTGAACTATCTTTACAGCTGCATATGACTTCTATCAGAGAAGCTTGCACATGCTTTTATTACATGTAAGCATTAAGTCCCAGCTCTGTCTCCCAGTTAGTTTTAGGATAGACTTTAAGATTCTTGTACCTGTCTATAACTGTATTTATGGCCCCTGATTATGCGATATGATGCAGAGATGTGTCCCTTGTAGATCCCTCATGGTGAAGCTGCTTTCTGTAGTTTTGGACCCAAACTGCAGTAATCTGAATCTGAAGGCACCGATATCAATCGAGGTATTAAAGCAAGAAAACCTCTCCTTTTCAGCCTTGCTTTCATCTAGAATCTGTTGTTACCGCTCCGCTGCCATTTCTTGATTATGTCCACAAGGGCCCAATCATAGAAGATTACAATTTTTGGAAGATAATGATTGTTGTTTTTCATGTTATTATTATCTATTTTTTTCTAAATGTATTTTAATATTTTAATTGCAGTGTAAGTTGTCTGCATTTTGAGCTGCATTTAAGGTGCCATATAAGTGAAATGAATTAGTATTATGTATGATTATGCAGTGCTATGTCATCATGCTTAACAACTTGCTCAAATGTAACTAAGTGAAGCCGGTGACATGGACTGCCCTTGGTGGACAATCTGGATCATAGCCCAACAGCCTCATAAATTATTCAGTCAGATCAGGGTACCTGGCGTCCTTGTGCATATGACTCCAGTCTGTGCACTGACAAACCTTAACCAAGTGACTTAGTTATAAATATTAATTTTCTCTCGGAGTCAGTTCAGTTGGTAAAACAGATTGTGGCCAGCAGTGAATTTTTTAATTAGCAGTTCTTTGTTAAGTAGTGTTTGTTTGTGACAGACGTCCCCAGTGTAGATCGTGACCAGTAGGGATCATTAATCATTCATTGAAATCAGAGCACCTGTTATCCCTGCTCTGCTCCATGCAGGCCAGCCATCCCATCGAGGTGGTAACTATGACAACAGGGAGACAGTGCTGCCTAGGTGACCTAGTTTCCTTGTAGTTCTCCAGTTGGTGTGTGTGTGTGTGTGTGTGTGTGTGTGTGTGTGTGTGTGTGTGTGTGTGTGTGTGTGTGTGTGTGTGTGTGTGTGTGTGTGTGTGTGTGTGTTTCCCACCTCACACCCCCGCCTACTCGAGACTGAGCATGCTCCATTAACTACCTGTCTGACCCAGTCTGAGAGTCCTTGGACCAGAAATATGAGATCATGTCAAGCACTGTATGTTATGAGAGTTTATGTTATAATGTAATTTCATGGCCTTCGTGTTCCGTCTCAGGTATATGTTTCCACTAATTGGACAATAAATAGTGATTTACTTAGCTAATAACAACATTATCAAATATTGATGTGCTGTGATGTGTGAAAAGGACTTATTGGAGTCATCCATTTTCATCGCTCTTTGTGGTTAAAGTTGAATAAATGACTGTAGCATATTGGTCTTGGCATCATGAAATTCATATGAATCCATCTGAGACATTTATGAACCTTTATGGCTTACAACATGATGGCATCACTGGCCCACTGTACAACATCATTCTTCACCAATGCTAATCATTTCCAACCCTGCGTTTTTATCCCGATCTCCGCCTCATTGGTATGGAGTTTCCATCTTGCACAGGCTGATACAAGGCTGTCTAATCTAATATTGAGCTGTGTCTCTGTGTTAACCAGTGAATGGTGGAGCACTGCCAAACAGCTTTAAATCCCAAAGACTCAACAAGCAGTTATTTCCTGTGGTGTCTGCCAAGCAGACTACGGGAAAGCATACCTATTCTTCTTTATTAGTATTTACAGTAAGTAATTGCCTCTTGATTGTTGAGTGTGTCTGGAATTATTTTTGTCTTTGAACTCAGTGCCCTCGCAAAGTCATGCATGTAAGTGTTTGATTCAGAGAGCTTGAGAGCTTCCTGTACGTGCTACCTTAGTGGTCTACTCGTATTGGGCAAGTGCTGTTTATGTAATGAGTTTCTTAATGAATCCTTCTGTAATGAATAGATGTTAGAAGCTTTAGTATAATCTGCATACCTTGTTTATCTTTTGTTTGGTTAGGCTCCTCCTTCTCAGCTGTCGGGCTGACAGCAGCAGGCACATCGGCTTGTCTGGCCTCCTCCTTTTTCTCTTCACTCTCCTCCTCCTTCTTTTCCTCAGCTGTGGCTGTGGTGGGACTCTTGGCTGCCTCCACCTCTTTGGGCTTCTCCTCAGCTTTCTCCTCCGCCTTTGGCTCCTCTTTCTGGGGCTCAGAGGGAGCTGTGGCGGCCGTAGGAGAGGCAGCAGCGGGTGCTGCTGCTACGGGAGACGTCGCTGCGCCCGCAGGAGAGGCAGCAGCAGCTGCCGGAGAGTTAGCTGGCTTGTCTGCCACTGGGCTTTTGGCTTGGCTCGTCTCCTCCTCCTTCTTAGCCTCCTCTCCTGCAGCTTCCTCCTCCTTTGCAGGTGCCTCCTCTCCCTCCGCTTTCTTTGCCTCCTCTCCTCCCTCTGTTGCCTCCTCTGCAGCAGCAGGACTGTCTCCCTCCTTCTCTTCCTCTCCATCTTTCATCTTTTTCCGAGTTATGTGTCCACGGAAGCTGGCCTGTATTTTGGTGGCAGCCTTGTGAGCCTTGTCCTCGGGTTTGTTGGTAGTGCCATCCTGTTCAATCTTCTGGTCTGCCTCCTCATTTTTCTCTACCTGGTAGCCAAGGAAAAATACAGCAGATTAACATCTACTGTAAGCCATTGTGCCAACTTGCAAAGAATACCTCTACTATGGGGGTATGTAGCTTGAGGATGATCGCCTCAAAATATCATGCTGGCATACTTCTATTTGGGATTAGAATCCTACCAAAGATTGGCACAATATGTCATGAGTTGAAAGGTCAGAAGTCAGAAAAAGAAAAAAAGTGTATGCTACAAGAGGTGGTTTATGTATAGATCTATTTATAACCATTACTTATAGACTGGGAAAGTGGGTAAGGGTGTCAGGACTGGTTTGGAATTGAGTAAAAGTGTAGGAGTGGATGAGGAGCAGGGTTAAGAATAGGACAGTACAGAATGTAATATTGAAAGGGGTTCCATGATATTACCTTCAGTAACCGGATCCATACAGTAGCTGTCCATCAAATAGTGGGTTGTGCTATGAGTCATATAAATCTAATGAAAAGAAATCAAATCAAATAAAGGAATGAATGATGAGCACTGAAAGTGGCAAACAAAATGAATCAGTACATTCAAAATGAATAGGCAAACAAATCAAGCTAAAATATTTATAGCCAAGCTAGAACCAATCAAAAGCTTTAAATGTGCACCTTAAATGAATGTGAATAAGCAACATGAAGCAAACACAAATTGTCAAAGAAGCATGCAGGCAGTGCAGCATCAGTTAGCCAAATGATAAAGATGTGAAAACTGCAGAATCTGAATGGTTTTGAGTGTGTTTATCCTTCCAGGTATCAAGGCTTTGTTAGGAGCCAGCTATTGGTTTGACAGTATAATGAATACAGCATTTTATCATTTCATGTGCTGGAAAGAGGAGATTTAGTGCCATTGTGAATCACAAGAATAACAGACGTGTGGGTTGATTGTCTCCACATAATGAATCGAATACATCAGGATTTAGGGCACGACAAATGACTCTAGGCATTTGTTGCGGTTATTCGATCCGGGCATGACGTTGACATTGTCCTCTTGACATCTGTGCTGAAATAGATGAATAATGAAACTTAAACGCAGATCCTGTCCATGACATTCATTAATATTGCCTGCATTCACTGCTAATGATATCCTTAGAATTGCAATCAGAAAAAAATGTAAGCGTTCAAAACTGAGGCTCTCTCTCCAAAATAATGAGCCAATCTCTGGTCTCTAGGTACAGTAGCTTTCTACGGCGGCTCCATCTCTGGCTGCTAGGGAACGAGCTGCCTGCTAGAATCTCCTCAGCATTCACTGCCATACCCCTCCCAACCATCAAAGGTTACCTTGACAACCAGAGTGCTAACTCATCACGGCGCTGTCTGCTGGTTGGTGCTATGAAAGACTATATGTCACCCTGATTGGCAGTGCACCTGACCCCTCAGGGGAGCAGGCCAATAGGAACTCATAAATCAGGTGGAGCAATCAGCATGGCTAAGGAGGGGTTGTGTGTGGTGTAGCAGTGGGGTGCCTGGGGTGGTGGGGGCGCTTTATGTGTGTGTGTGTGTGTGTGTGTGTGTGTGTGTGTGTGTGTGTGTGTGTGTGTGTGTGTGTGTGTGTGTGTGTGTGTGTGTGTGTGTGTGTGTGTGTACGAATCAATGCTGCGGGTCTGTGCCACTGAGCAGTAGCACCTTGTTTACGGTTGGTCAGTGAATTTCAGTGGAAAATGGTTTTCAAGATGCGACTCGGTAGCGACATCCATCAGCCTATTTCTTGACACCTTGTGTCTCTAATAGTGTCATTATATTGGATATGAGGTTTGACTTGGACAGCTGCCTGCGTGAAGAGTCACATCTGTGTGACATGATTTAAGAGCCAGAGGGCCTAAACCAACATGTCATATTCAGGGTCAGTGTGTCAGTCCAATATTGGAGCAGAGAGGCCAAGGTACAGCTGTGTTGGTATATTCAACTCCTCCACCTTTATTCACATGCCATCCCCAGGGTTCAGGGTATAAATCCTGCCCCAGGCCTTCCTGCAATTCTTAATATACACCACCTTACTGAAACAATATTGTGCACATAATTAAAAAAAAAAAAAAAAAAAAAAAAAAAACCATGATACCACTGGCTGTGAGAGCGATGGTAGATTTTCAGGGACTTTCCACTCCTCCTCACATAGAGTGATTTATCTGAACTAGAGCTGTTTACTTAACAAGCAGCTATTAAGTGTGGAGATAAACTTCATCAAGTGTCCTGCTATTAGAACAGATAGCAACTATAAGGACAGACAAAGCAGCATCGGCACACCCTCAGCTCTTAATAATACGCTAGTCTCCAGTGTGTTTTATTATGTCTGATCTCATGGGTGCTTACAATTGCCAAAAAATTGACCGAAGCACTTAACTCTAAATAGAATTACTAACTGGCTACATACAGTGAGTCAGACAAAGAGAGAGAGAAAGCGATGGATGAGGGTGTTTGGGAATATGGGGGTATGACATCATTTCTGGAACGGATGGCATGTCATTTACTTTAGAGATATGGGTGTGTTTGAGTGCAAATGTAATAAAATACCAGCAATGCCAAGTGATCTCATATCAGTGTAAGAAGGCGGAGAAGAGAGATCTCCATCACGGTTTGACCACAATTGTAGCATCATCATTTGAATTATTGATATATGTCTCCACATCACCCTCAGAAGTGCTGTGCTGTGATTTTCTGACAATTGTAGTTTCCATGGACCATGAGATTCAGCACTGACCTGTCATATCGAATTTATTATGCTTTAATACACATTGCACTAGTGGTTAATGACCAAGATAGTGGCTACATTAAAATCTCGTATTATTTAAACGGAAACATTACTGCAAATATTTCAAGAATCGCTTCTTCAAGACTCTGACTGTTAACTGAACCCTGGTCACGTACCCTCCTGCAGGCGCTGTTTCACTCGGTGTCTGTGCGGCACACATTTTCATTCATAAATACAGCAGCAGCACCTCCCAAAGGTACAAGGTACACTCCCTTTAAGCCTTCACACCAAGGCTCTGTGACCGTTTAAACTCTTCCTTCATTCATTTGCAGTGAGACAACATATTTGCATTATCAGTTTAATCAAATAGGTTATTACAATTAGCCCGCAGTGCTTCCTCTTGGAGCATGGTCTTTCTGGTTGCCATAGATACACTACACTGAAAATAGTTTTTATTATCCAGCAAAAAGTGTAACGTTTGCAATATAAAAGTACCTCTCTTGCATGATTATAAAGCAGAATATCCAACTCTCCTGCAATTATAGTAGCAGCATAATATAACACCATTAAAAGCTTGCTGTAGGACACTTCAGCATATGTAGGTGACAAATAATGGCTGCCATCTTCATGTTCAGAATCTAAATGTACAGCGGCTCACAGGTTAATTTATCTATATACAAGAAGTGTCATTCGCCGGAGGACAAACGTCTCTGTCTTTCCTGTCAGTAAAGGTAATAAATGACTGTGCTAAAATGTGTTCAGTACATTGTCTGACGTCTGGATGTGTCTTTGCCTATCAGCTGCAGTCTGTGCTCTCTCCCTGTCTGTCTCTGTCCTTGGGTGGGCACCGGCCATAGTGAGAACCACACCCAAGAGTCAGTGGCTTTACCGACAGATCCATAACCCCCTCCACACACACACACACATACATACACACACACCATCCCCCAATGGTGACAAACAGTAACAGTCCACCACCTTCCCACTGCCTCATTGCCAGTGCCATTAGGGACGTGCTTCGGGGGGGTGGGGGGATCAGGAGAAGGGAGGTGAAACAGGGGAAGACACAGTGGAGTGGTGAGGTTTAGGCTGGTTGAATTAGCACAGAACCACTGCTCACGCTAATGCACAGCCAGGCGTGCATATAATCATGAAGGGCTTTTTTTCTTTTTTAATTCTGATCCATTCAAGCGGGGGACTCCATTTTCACCTCACCGCTCCGCCCAGCCTGGGATCGAATGCTAGCAAGAGGGGAGCGAAATATCAAAGGTAAAATTTGCATTGATAATGGTGGACTTGCAGAACATTGCTTTGCAGAGGCCTTTTCATCACAAACCCAACAAGTGCTAAGTCCCTTTAATGTGTAATTAATGGAGATTTGTGTACATTAAATAAGATATAGTATTACCAGTACCAATTTAAGTATAATGGAAAAACTCCCTAAACATTTGTTACTTATTAAGACTATTCCCAAGCAGGCAGGAGATAATATTAGCCACCCTGCTGGTGGCACACATACAGTACTTCCTGCAATGACACCTCTCTCCTAAAAAATCCAGCAGGATTTCAATGGCTGTCTGCTTTTCTGCAGGAACCATCCAGACACCAAAGAGCAAAGACTGGCTGCTGTCTACAAGGGCTGAATATCTCCCTCTCCCTTCTTTCTCTTTCTGTCGTCTTTCACTCTCTTCCTCACTGAGCAAACTGCTACCCACTCAGTCTCTCTCTCGCACACACATACAGACACAGCAGAGCACCACACCCTTTTAGCCAGCTATCTCCTGCAGATGAGGAGAGGGGGGCTCAGGTGGTGACTGCCTCAGCCCCCGCTCGCCATCTCCCTCTCTCTCTCTGTCCTTTGACGGTGAATTGATGAGCGATGTTAAAGGATGCACTGTTTCTTTTACGACAGCCCGGGAAAAGATGCTCCGAAGCAACTAATAAGCGGCCATATGCCAGCGTCATTACATCTTCTGGAGCTGCCTTTAATTCAATTACGCCGACTCTCTCCTCGAACAAAGGCTCCACAATCGCCACTGATCTCAGAGGGGCCGGGGAGGGGATGGGGAAAGAGAAAGTGGGGACGAGGAAAGGGGCAAGTGGAGGTGGAGAGGAGCTTGAGGAAAGGGGCTACAGGGTTAGACAAGGTGGGGTTTGGTGGAGGCAAGAACTGGAAATAAGGGCTGTGGCTGGTGCTCTGGCTGAAGCTAGGCTCTGAGGAAAGGGGCTTTGGGTGCACGGGGAGCAACGGTATGAGAGGAGGTGGCCGTCTTTGAGCTAGACAGGACAGGCAGATACGGTCCTGGTGCTGGGGATGGAGTTGGGGCGGAGTTGGAAAGCAGCACATATTGCTGGGAATTGAAGTCCTGCTTTATGGGGAATGTGGCAGCTTTGGGTAGGCCTGGTGCTGGAGAAGGACCAGGACCTTAGATGGGCCTGAACCTGATCCTTGATCTTTCCCCAGACTCTGAGGCAACTAACTTCTGTGGTGGTGAATTTTGTTCTTGAACTGCATGAAACTAAAGATAAAGCTAAGGGCTGGGGCTAATGAGGAGACTTAAATCAAATGCTAGTAGCCACTCCCATACAGAGATGTTGCAACAGCACTTAACACTCCACAATGGCAGGACCCACAGCAATATTGCCATGTTTAAAGCAGAAAACCAAGCTCTTTGCTCATCCATCCGTGAAGACCACAGAGTCTGTCTGGATTCATTTATGCTTCTGTGCCTCAAAAGCAGGAGCAGGAGGATAAGTGCCTGTGGGCCGGGAGGATATTTTTCCGTGACGAGACGCGCCCGGCAGCGACAGCATTCTGTGGGAAAAGCCGGTGCCTCACCCACATGGCTGCAGTGTGCCGCGCACCGGCTTCCTTTTCTTTGATCTGTCTCACCTTTGCGCCTGCTCACCTCCTCCAACCATCATCCCTCACTATGTCACCACCACAATTCCTGCTGGTTGTAGCCACACCTCCAGTTTCGTTCCCTCTTTGCCTTTCTGCTTTACTGCATGCCTGCCTCTCCCTACCTTCCCCCATACCTTGCAACCTCCCTCCCTGCCTCAATATTTTTTTTTTATCTCTATTTCTCTGCCCACCAGGTTCCCTTCACTCTCTACCTCCTCTTGCATCCCCCCAATCTACCTCCATGTGCACCAGCTACACTCCACCCTGCCGCTTGTTCTCTCCCTGCCTGCTTGCCTGCCTGCCTGCCTGCCTGCCTGCCTGCCTGCCTGCCTGCCTCTCTGCATCCTGCTCTTCGTGCATGTCTTTCAACTGGCAAGCCTTGCTTCCTCTCTCTCCCTCTCCTCCCTGCCAGAGCTAATATGACTCATCCAGACTAACATTTAAGAAGCAATCAAGTGCCATCAGAATCCAGAGTGATGCGAGTCCGATAAAATCATACTCAGTTTGAGATAGCAGCAGGGAACCGGCCCTGATCACACACAAAACCACCATGATAGCTGCTGAGATACAGCAGACTGAAGCACAGGAGAGTGCCACCCTCCTCTCCACTGTCCAGACCCACCCGCTTCCATGCAACACCTTTTTTTTAAACCATTCTCTGCCAGTGAGAATAGCCATGGGTTATTATGAACTACCCAACACCACCCTTTCACACCCTTTAAACGAGTGCACACTTCATAGTACCCTCCATTGACAGCATCCACTTATAAAGCTGGAGGGCTATGATAATCCATTTAGACTCATTTATTCCCATTGTATTCCCCCGAGGCCACTGACATGATGGTGCTGCTCACTCAATCCGTACCCCGCCCTTTTTTTCCTCTCTGTGGAAATTTACTTTCCAGTGTCACCCATTTGGGCTCAAGATAACAGAAGTATAAAAGATACTAAGACCCCCGTTTAAGGCATCAATTAAGAGCACATAGGTTGGCCCCAATTAATAGGAATCGTCATTAACAATGGTGGATTATGCTGAGTTCAGTGGAGCTCCTGAATAAATGAGGGAATGTTTCTGCTTTAATAGCAGAGACAATACAGAATCTATCAAGCGCCT